>NC_135806.1:101932598-102232598 GCF_964213995.1 Mustelus asterias | reverse complement strand
TACCAATTTTCCCATCATGCTATTCCTTAGTTCATGTAACTTCATATTGTACCAATTTTCCCATCATGCTATTCCTTAGTTCATATAACTTCTCACACAGTTACTAGCCTCCTTATTCAAGCAAGGATATAAATGTATTTGAAACAATTTTACCAGACCACTACTTTAAATGGCGGGGAATTGTCTGATGAGGATGGGGTGGACAGGCTAAGCCTATATTCACTGAATTTTGGGAGAGTAAGAAGTGACCTTTAATATCCTGAGGGGTCTTGAAGGGGTGGATCTGGAATGGATGTTTCCTCTTATGGGAGAATCTAGAACTCAAGGTCATCTTTATAAAAATAAGGGGTTACCCATTTAACGCCGGCATCTCCACATCATGGTTACCCATTTAAGACAGAGATGAGGAGAATTTTTTTTTCTCAGAGGGTAGCGAGTCTTTGGAACTTTCTTCCTCAAAAGGCAGTGGAAGCAGAGTCTCGGAATATTTGTAAAGCAGAGGTAGATTCTTGAGAAGCAAGATGGTGAAAGATACAGAGAAAATGCTGGAAAGTCTCAGCAGGTCTGGCAGCATCTGTAAAGAGAGAAAAGAGCTGATGATTCGAGTCCAGATGACCCTTTGTCAAAGCTTTAACATAGGGCCATCTGGACTCAAAACATCAAGCTTTGACAAAGCGTCATCTGGACTTGAAACGTCAGCTCTTTTCTCTCCTTACAGATGCTGCCAGACCTGCTGAGATTTTCCAGCATTTTCTCTTTTGGTTTCAGATTCCAGCATCTGCAGTAATTTGCTTTTATCCAGTGAAAGATATAGGTTGAGAGACGGTAGATTTAAAACTGAGATGAGGAGGAACTACTCACAGAGGGTGGTGAATTTGTGGAACATGCTGTAGTATAGCATGGTGAAGTCTGAATCATTGAATGGTTTAAGAAGGAGATAGATATATCTCTAATATAAAAAAGGGGATAAAGGGATATGGGGAACAGGTGAGGAGCTGGATTTGAGACCAGGGAGAGATCAGCCATGATCTGATTGAATGGCGGAGCAGGCTTGAAAGGTTGAATTTGCCTACTTCAGCTCATAATTCCTATGCTCCTATGTTCCTATGTTATATGGGGCAGGTGAGAATGTTAAGTTGAGGTTGCAGGTGTCAGTCATTTCTTCCTTAATGGTATCACAGCAGAGTATTATTAAGCCAAATTCATCCAAATGAGGAAGTACCAGAAAGACTGCAATAGTTTAGAAAAGGCAACTGATCATTCATTAACCTTCCGAATACACAAATGAAACTATGCAATAGTGCTCACTCTGCCATTCCATTTTGAGCAAGAATGCTCTTGTTTATATCATCCTACCAGATCTGACAATATAAACTCTACTGTGCCATCTTCATTTCAGACTATAATATGGCAACTGGAGCAATGTATACTTATTTCTTTTTTGCAGAAGAATCGAGTAAAAGTTTTAATTCATTTCAGGATTCTTTGCAAATGAAAAAGGTATTCATTTATTCAGATGTAAAACATTCCTTGCAGAAGTTCCCGATGCTTTAGTATGCAGCTTAAATTGTAATTGTATTTCTTCCACTTCTAATATAGCACCCATCTCTCTTTTATAGAACATAGAACATAGAAAAACTACAGCACAAACAGGCCCTTCGGCCCACAAGTTGCGCCGGTCATGTCCCTACCTACCTAGGCCTATATATAGGCTTACCTATAACCCTCAATCCTATTAAGTCCCATGTACTCATCCAGAAGTCTCTTAAAAGACCCTATCAAGTTTGCCTCCACCACCATTGACGGCAGCCGATTCCACTCACCCACCCCCCTCTGAGTGAAAAACTTATCCCTGACATCTTCTCTGTACCTACTCCCCAGCACCTTAAACCTGTGTCCTCTCGTAGCAACCATTTCAGCCCTGGGAAAAAGCCTCTGAGAATCCACCCGATCTATACCTCTCAACATCTTGTACACATCTATCAGGTCACCTCTCATCCTTCGTCTCTCCAAGGAGAAAAGACCGAGCTCCCTCAACCTATCCTCATAAGGCATGCCACCCAATCCAGGCAACATCCTTGTAAATCTTCTCTGCACCCTTTCAATCATTTCTACATCCTTCCTGTAATGAGGCGACCAGAACTGAGCACAGTACTCTAAGTGGGGTCAGACGAGGGTCTTATAAAGCTGCATCATTATCTCCTGACTCCTAAACTCAATCCCTCGATTGATAAAGGCCAGCACACCATACGCCTTCTTAACCACCTCCTCCACCTGCGAGGCCGATTTAAGAGTCCTATGGACCCGGACCCCAAGGTCCTTCTGATCCTCTACACTGCTAAGAGTCTTACCCTTGATATTATACTCCTTCATCCCATTTGACCTGCCAAAATGGACCACTACACATTTATCCGGGTTGAAGTCCATCTGCCACTTCTCCGCCCAGTCTTGCATCCTATCTATGTCACGCTGCAGCTTCTGACATCCCTCCAAACCATCCACAACACCACCAACCTTCGTGTCGTCGGCAAACTTACCAACCCATCCCTCCACTTCCTCATCCAGGTCATTTATGAAAATGACAAACAGCAAGGGTCCCAGAACAGATCCCTGGGGTACTCCACTGTTGACCGACCTCCATTCAGAAAAAGATCCATCTACAACCACTCTCTGCCTTCTGAAGGCAAGCCAGTTCTGAATCCACAAGGCAACAGACCCTTGGATCCCATGCCCTCTCACTTTCTCGAGAAGTCTTGCATGGGGGACCTTATCGAACGCCTTGCTGAAGTCCATGTAAACCACATCTACCGCTTTTCCTTCCTCAACGTGTTTAGTCACATGTTTGAGTTCCAGTGAAACACTTCACTCTGTGTGAATTTAATCATGGCAAATCAAGCAAAAGACAAAGATTGGGAGTTCTATCTTCCATGGTATGAGGTTGCCTGTTCTGTGATTTGTAATACTTAGCATGATTATTTTGGTTATGTTTTATGCATGCTTTCTCAGAAGCCTTTCAACTTTATATTGTGCACTTGGTTATCTCTTTCATTTTCTCATTTTTAAATTTGACAGGTCGTTTGTCCCTTTTCTCATTTGATTGCTTCGTAATCCCAACAGTGAATGCTCCCATTCTTCTCAATGCACAGTTTTTTACTTCATTTCTAATTATTTTGCTTGCCTACTGCTATATTTAGCATGAGATTTTGTCTTATAGCCATCCTATTACGAGAAACATTTCAGAAATTATTCAATCCTTTATCAAAGATTCTTTTAGTTCATCAAATTCACTGAGTTTAAATTCAACGATGCATTGAGTAATGATTTCTCCCAATTTATGAGCACAAGTAAAAGGTTTACCTGCTCATGCACCACATTTTGGCTTGTATTACCTCTCAGGCTTATTCATTAATCCATCTAATAATGTCGGAAACTCGATGCTTTCTCTTTTTTGAAGACCTCTAATGACTCAGAGCACTATTTCAATCTTTTCCAATTTTTCTGCACTACTTCTAATGGATGAATGAAGTTACAGCAACACTAGAAAAATGTCGTAAGCAATGCAGATGGATTTGCAGGTGATGACGTTTCCACACTGTTGTTGCTCTTGTTCTTAGGTCATTGGAGAGGGGTGTAAAATAAACTTGAGGAATTGATGCAGTGCCTCCTGTACATTGTGCAAAATGCTAACACAGTGCATCAGTGGTGGAGCTTATATTACGAATTGATGAGAACAATTTTGCCTTTGTGCAGGGAGGCAACCAAATTGAGTCCAAATAAAAGAGATGAGTGCCTATGGGAGCAAGTCATTATTTTAACTCTATCTTGATTTTTGAACAGTCTTGCCAGTTCTGCCTATTCTCTTCACTCTTTGACAAACCCTCATGCAATCTTTGCTCACGTGGCTGTGAACCGTTAGGATTCCTTACCCCAGAACATTGTGGATGTTTCATTGATTAGTATATAGTGGGCAGCACAGTGGCACAGCAGTTAGCACTGTTGTCTCACAGTGCCAGGGACCTGGGTTCGATTCCTGGCTTGGGTCACTATCTGTGCAGTATCTGCATGTTCACCTGTCTGTGTGCGTTGCCTCCAGGTGCTCGGATTTCCTCCCACAGTCTGAAAGATGTGCTGGTTAGGTGGATTGGCCATGCTGAATTCTCCCTCAGTGTACCCAAACAGGCACCAGAGTGTGGCGACTAGGGGATTTTCACAGTAACTTCATTACAGTGTTAATGTAAGCCTACTTGTGCCACTAATAAATAAACTTCATTTAAGGCTGAGATAAATGTTTGTTCTCTCAGGGAATCAAGGGACATGGGGAGCAGATGGGAAAGTGCAATTGGAGTCAGCACAATTGTATTGAATAGTGGAATTGACTTGATGGGCCATGTGGTTTGCTCCTGCTACTATCTCTTGAGTTCTTGCAGGCCATTCCATCAATCTCAGATATACATTTGTCTCCGCATAGCAATCATCAACATGAAAAATGTATTACTTGTGCAGTAATTGAATATTTAATTGTATTCATCTGACAGGATTAACTGTTATTCACTTGTTTTGCTATATAGAATCATTGAATGGTTACAGCATCAAAGAAGGACATTTGGCCCATCGTGTATGAGCTGGCAAAGGATCATCTAGATTCAAAACATTGGGCCCAATTTTGCCATCGCGTTGCACCTGTTTTTGGGCACGAAAACTTGGTCAAGTTCGGCGTGAGGCGAGTAGTGCAATCCGCGCCCATCTCCGTGTCGGTTCCCCCTTTACCAAGGCCTGAAAATGGCCGCGATCGGGACCGCGCCCGAAACGGGCGTGACGGCAATTTAAATGCATTTGCATGCACTTAAATGCACTTGGGCTGCATGCCCAACCTTACTGGCATTTTCCCCTTTACTACCGCGTTCACCCATCCAGAATTGGCGCAAATCAGACATGCTCCACAAAAGTCCGATTCGGGCGCTCCAGTTAGTGAGGAGGTAGCTGCCGAGCGTCCAACGGCTCTTTGCTTGAGATCGGTGGGGATGGGGGAAGGTGGGTCTGCTGCCACTCTGCCTGAGGTCGGTGTGGGTAAGTGGGAAGGGTTCTGCGATCGGCCTGGGTGGCGGGAGGGTGGGTGTATAAGGGGGTTAGTAATGTTGGAGGGGGTGGGGCAATGTCTGTGGGGGCCAGGGAGTGAAGTGGCATTTTAAAACACAACTGTTTGCAACCCAAAATTCTCAACACCTTCCTGGGACTTTGGAAACTAGAAATCTGACCACTACAAACACAAATCCCGAAAGTAAATGTAACAATGATATAACACTTCATATTTGTAACACTTCTCTAATAAGAAGCATCGCAGCTTCTCCAATCTATCCATGTAATTGAACCATGGCTGTAAACCTTTTATACACCCTCTCTAATTGGAGATATACAAGCTTCTATTACCCCTGTCACAACAAATGGGAAACGTTGGGCTGGTCTAAAACTAGAATTGTTGGAGGGGTCAAACAAGTGGAGTCTTTGAGACCGTGTGGAGTTTCAACAAAAGGTTTATTCAAGCTTGTACTGTATAGGCAGGGGAGCACCCAGAGAACTATCTCAGAGTGACTCTGCTCAGGTGAATTCGAACAGCATTCTTAAACAATTTCATGTTACTATGTGTACATTCAACGTTCCAATTGGGCCATTATCCGTTAATTCAACTTTTGTCATTTCAGAACTATACTTGTGATTCATGATGATGGGATCTGTGGTTCTGTTTTCCTGATTAGGCAATCTCGCACAATGCTGTTTCAATTACCCTGGTGATGTTATTTTGTACTGTTTCCCCTTTTATCTCCTGTGTTGATTTTTTCTACTTCTATCTGATATGAAATCGTTATAAGCATTCTTCCCAGACATGGTGGAGTCATGGTAAACAGTGCCTTTGATCTGGATCTCCATTGTTGTTACTATCTCTGGTACCCACCACCTGGTGTGTGACTGCCTAGTCCTATATGGGGGGCGGGGGGGATGTTTAACTCTTCCTGCAGTTAGCTTTAATATTTCAGCCTGGCTTTAACCCTTTCTGCTCATTTTTGCTGCGACCTCTGTTCTCATAAATCTAATCCTTCCACGCCTCTGGTTTTCCATGTTGTCTGCACCTGACATTCTGTGGCAAAGGGAGTATTTTCAGGTCATAAGAGTCGCAACCATCAGGGAAAATTTCTGCCACTAAGATTTTTGTCAAAAGAAAATTTAATCAAAAGGTAGATGATCTACTTTCTATTCTAAATATACATTTTAAATTGCAATCAAATGTTGCCATTCGGATGGTGAACATAAACAGCTTTACATTTTAAAATATCATTTAAACCACTGGACCAAATTAATAGCTTGTAATCACTGGGAGGCAGCCACAATGCTCCAATTTTCTGTTTCATTAACTTATAATAGGCGTTTATTCCAGTAATCCACAGTATGACTATTTTTAGGTTCAATTACTTTTACTGAATTTTTAAAGTTGTTCATTATATTCAGTCTCTTTCCTAATATTAAAATAGGAAGAAGTTCTCTTTGTACTTGTGCATTTCCCTGGTATTTCCCTTGAAACATATTGGGCAGAATTTCACGGCTTTGTCGCGACCGGGGCAGGACCTAAAAATGTGGCCTGCCATTTAAGAATCCATTGACTTCATCGGGACTGGAAAATCTTGCCGGTGGGAGGGGCTGTAAAATTCCAACTATCAACTATGCAAATGGCATGATCTTCTGGCTCTTCATGCTGGCGGGATCTTCTGATCCTGCTGACGCCACGCATTTCCTGGCAGCATGGGTGGAATCAATGGGAAATCCCATTGACAGTGGCAGGAAGAGAAGATCTCACTGACAGACAATGGCACACTGCCTCTCGCCGCCAAGAAAAATGCCACGGGAAGGCCAGAGAATTCCTGCAAAAGAGAGCGAAATGGTTTTCCATGGAAAATACATTTACAGGTTGAGAGCATCGGTGGCTGGGCCAGCACTTATTGCCCATACTTAACAACCCTCCTATTGAGGAAGAGTTAAACTTCCCCCCCCCCACCCCCATCTATGTCTTTCATCTTACTCACATATTTCAGTGCTTTTCCATTATGGATGTGCTCTGATTTCCCGTATTTCTTCCAAAATGTGCCACCTCACACTTGTGCTCATCAAACGTCACCCGCCTCCCTGAAATGTCTTACAATCCTCTCACTGTTTGCCAAACCCACTGACTATGTCTTGCCACCACAATTTGACTGATTGTTCTCTGTACCTAAATCCAAATACTAACTGTGAACTAAAGTTGACCCCAGCACTGACTCTTGGCGAACAACACTTTGAATGATCTTCAATCAGAGCAAATCATTTAACTTAATTGTTCTTTGCCTGTCAACCAACTCTCTGTTAAAGCTGCCTCTTCTTCTACCAGAAGGCTGAATTTTTCAAAGCAGCTTTGATGGATGTCAGTGAGTGTCTTCTTTCATTTATACTTGCTCTGTTTTACTTGAAATCTGCTTTCTGCATCTCTGCTGTGTTGCAGGGGTTTTAATAGAAGCACGAGATGATAAATGTTCTTGTTCCCTATACTGTCAGCTATTCTCTTGGAGAGGAATCTGACTGTAAACTCCCTCAAAAAAGTAAAAATAAAAGAGAAAATTTTTGAACTGAGCAAGAAAAATTGTGAAGGCAAAGAGTTGTCACATATTGGGCTGAATTTTACCATGAGGCCTCAAGAAGCTGATGTCACTGGGCAAAGGCTCAATGATTTTACAGCAGGGGGCCTCCTAATTGACCACCTGTGGACCTGCCATCCATTAAAGATGGGGGATATTTTTGATTTGATTTGATTTATTATTGTCATATGTATTAGTATACAGTGAAAATTGTTGCTTCTTGCGCGCTCTACAGACAAAGCATACCATTCATAGAGAAGAAGAGTCATAGAGATTTACAGCAAGGAAACAGGCCCTTCGGCCCAACTTGTCCATGCCACCCTTTTTTTTTAAACCCCTAAGCTAGTCCCAATTGCCCACATTTGGCCCATATCCCTCTATATCCATCTTACCTATGTAAGATGGGTAAAGAGAAGAGAGAAGAGAAGAAAAGAGAAGAGAAGAGAAGTAAGAGAAGAGGGTGCAGAATGTAGTGTTACAGTCATTGCTAGGGCGTAAAGAAAGATCAACTTAATGTGAGGTAGGTCCATTCAAAAGTCTGATGGCAGCAGGGAAGAAGCTGCTCTTCAGTCGGTTGGTACGTCGGTGTGTTAGGTCCTTGATTATGCTGGCTGCTTTTCCAAGGCAATGGGGAGTGTAGATAGAGTCAATGGAGCAGCCTGTCCATTCAGAGAGCTGGCAGCTCTGAAGCCTCAGTAGCGCCACTGCGAGAGCAAGCCGTTGTCAAAGCTGGCCAGAGACTTTATGGGGCACACTAAGATGGAGGTGCCTTTGTGGAGGGAAGTGTAAATTTAAATATGTGATGGCCATGGGAGAATAGTCTGCTGATTGCTGGAAAAACCCCTTGTGGGATTGGGCCTGAGTTGTCTTCACCGCCTCAGATTCCCGTTTGTGTTGCATGGAGCGTCTGACTTTGATGGCTACTTCCACTCCCAGGCCGCTGCAATGAGATTATTTCCATGAATCTGGTCACTTCCCCTTGAAGCAGAGTGTTGTCCTTCCATCAGCAAAATCATGACAGCCCCACAAAACTGACCTTAATAAGGTCTTTAATTATCCCAATTGTCTACTTGCTCCCTTGGAGAGGGTACATGTGTCGCCTGGCAGTCTACGAGTGGTAAATATCCCCAGCAGTAGGCCTGCATTAAGGGAACTGTCCTGAGGTGTTTCCCACTATTTTACCAGCCCTCCTGACCCCATTCATGGCACTTAAGCCAGGTATACTACTGCCCATAAATTTCCAACAATATTGTAGAAAGGTGTTTGACCCTAATATGAACTTTGGACATGTTTTTGGCATTCATTCTTTGTTATTTCCGTGGTGGAACCTGGAAGAGCAGGAACGGTTCTCCATATCCCACAGGGAACACCTAAGTCTCCACGGCTGTGAATTTGCTTCTGTCCCAATTATGGGATCCCTGTGGGATATTTCCAGCAGCCTATCCAGCCACCTATCTATTATAGGTGGGCAGGCTCTGAGCTGTGTGTTTTTCCATTGCTTGCCATTTTATATCTGGCTGGAAAGGGTGTGAATTTGATCAGTAGGATTTAAGTGTGGCCCAAGAGTTAATGAACCCTCGTTTCCATAGCAGTGGCTGAGTTTATAACTTACACCGTTAATCACTTGCTGAAAGCATGCCCAGAGCTAATATTGGGGACCAATATAGATTAATAGAGACTTTACACAATAAAGTTGGAAATACCTCCAGGGTAGTCAGTAGCTAGGGTGATTTTAATTGATTTAATGGCTCACTCACCCACAGCTAATTAGGACAAAATCATTTCCTCGATCGTTCCTGTAAATAAGATTTTGAAATGTGATTCACGGAATGTTTTAAACCAATGCTAAATTTTGAATAAAGAACAGAGAGCCCTCCTTTCACCAATGCATGCAGCTTGAGAAGTTGATGATACTCTAAATCTTGACACCAACGAGCATTCCTGTTCCCTCAACCAGGGCAGGCAGTAGTATTGTCACTGAACCAGTAATCCAGGGCAATATCTGGGCAGCTGGGTTCAAATGACACCACAGTCAATTGTTGTAAAAACCCATCTGGTTCACTGATGTCCTTTAGGGAAGGAAATCTGTTGTCCTTATCTGGCCTGGCCTACATGTGACTCCAGAGCCACAGCAATGTGATTGACTCTCAAATGGCCTCTGAAATGGAGCCGACTGTGTCTGGGACTCACTAATTTATATTTAAATTACCTGCTGAATATTGAAATCGGCTTTGTGCCCTTTAGGGGCAAAAAGATGGGCACAAACCCAATTTTTCGTCTCTCGCCCGATCTTACCAGCTCACCACACCGATTGACTGGCAGGACGAGCCGGTAAGATCACCCCTGAAGTGTTTCCTCATTTCTTTGACATTCATCCTGTGTGTTCAGTTTATATCAGCATTCCGACTGAACATCAATTTAATTCAAAGCCATCATATTCAGCACAACAACAATTCCAGTTAAAATGCTCATCGGTATTAGATGTCAACCAGAAAACAGGATACAACATGCACAAGATGAAAAACTTTGATAGCATATCTCTTTTTCAGCAACACTCACCACTCGCCGCCCACACCCAACACTAACTTTATTCCAGAGACTGTTGTCCTGGGACTCTGGAAACCTCGAGCTCCCAACCAAGTTCTTGTTCCTGCTGAACAGTTTTCAGCAGGAGACGGGACGGCCCTGTCAAATGTTAATGAGAAACGGGAGTTAAAATGGCATGAGGTGGGGAATGGAGAAATGGGGGATAATTCCTGTTATCATATTGGAATATATTTATGTAGTCAGGAATTCCTGTTATCAATCGTATTGTGGGTTTGGTTTAATATCACTCCTCGTCCCATCCTGTATTGCGCAGTGCATTCATTATCTGATTTCTTTATGTAATAAATCCCTTCAATCTTAAAATCAATTGAAGCACTTTCTTAATGCAATAAAACAATTGATTTCTCTTCGTGAGCTGCACTGGATGTAAAACAGAATGTATCTATATATGCACCATACAACTTCCAGAACATCACAAGCATACACACCCCTGCACCTAGAACTGCTGTTGTTCATATTGCATCTGAATATTTGCTTAAATGACGGTTATAGATATCAGCTGTGGATCAGATCCCGGCGTGAATGCATGGAAGCATATTGTGATGTGAAATATTCAATTTAAAACAAAACATCAGTGTGTGGGTAATATCTGTCTGAACATTTTCCTCCTTTAACATTTTGACAAACTAGAATGTCATAGATATTGATACTCAGCAGGGTCTTGGACCTCGAGGATGTTGAAGGTTTCTGCAGCGGGTACCCCCTGAGTCTGCAGTTGCCAAGCCTCCTTTTTGGCAAGACCTGGCAGAGGGTACCAATCAGACTCAGGCTGGCGCTGGTGATAAGGATGGTGTTAAAGAAGACAGTCTGGAAGTCCAGCACAAAATCAGTAGCTAGTGAGAGTACGGAAGCTTTCTAAGCAGGCGGAAAGCCATGCGTTTACAATTACCTACAGAGATGTACTGACTCTAACACACATGCAATAGCTGAAATTAACAGAGACTCTGCCCAGAAATCAATGCAAACACTAAAATCGATATAGGCTCTAGTCGAGAGTATCAGCATCCTTTTAAGTTAAAGGGTCTGGGGGGTTTGTTGCTATGCTAATTGAGGGGGGCGTTCACGCCTGGCATCTGTTGGGATGAAAATGGATTTTGAATACAGTAATCAAACGGCAGCTACAGTACAGAAGGAAGCCATTCAACCCATCGAGTCTGCACTAACTCTCCAACAGAACATCATACCCAGGTCCTATCCCCGTAACCCCACATATTTACCCCACTAATTCCCCAAACCTATACATCTTGGGACACTAAGGGTCAATTTAGCACAGCTAATCAACCTAACTACACATTTCTGGACTGTGGGAGGAAACTGGAACATCCGAAGGAAACTCACGCAGACACGGGGAAAATGTGCAAACTCCACACAGTCACCCAAGGCCAGAATTGAATCTGGGTCTCTGGCGCTGTGAGGCAGCAGTGCTAACTACTGTGCCACTGTGCCGCCCACAATCATGATTGGTCATTGAGACAAACAGTTGGGCCTTGCCCTGTGGCCTGATGCAAGGAAGCATGTGTGGGATGCCAGCAGCCACGCCACACTTGCACCCTTCTCACGGCACACCTGTGTGCGACGGCACTGCGGTTGGGAACCAGTGAATTACACACAACCTGGTCATTCATAGTATGCAGCCAGCTCCACTTCTTTAAACCTGGTGCTGTGCAGAAAACCCAAAAGACTTAACTTCCCAAGCACCTCAAATAGACCCATGTACATTCGATTGGCACATGACTCCTGATTTCACTTCTGAATTTTAAAATGGCCAAACCTTCCAGTTTCTTGGCACCAACCAATTCACCTGCAATAATGTTCTGTTTCTATCTTCACAAGTAGGTTCCAGAGGTCCCCAACACAGCCTCCCAGAGGGTGTCCCGCATCATCGTGGTCTGCTGCGCTCTGCACAACCTGGTACTGCAGCAGGGAGGGCAGCTGGACCAGGAAGAGATGGAGGAGTGTCACATCTCCTCAGATAAGGAGGACGTCGAAGAGCAGAGTAACCCTTGGAGGAGGCAGAGGAAGGACCTTGGTCGATAGTCAGGATCTGCATGGGGTGAAGGGCTAGGGAGGCCCTTATTGCCTTTCAGTTTGGGGATGACCAGGACTAGGGAGTGCAGAGCTCTCCCACCATGGGGTCTGACATCCACTCACTATGGTGGTACCTTCAGGGGTCATCGTGATGGTGGCTACATTCATGGGCAGGGTGCTAAAGTAGTTGGCCAGACACTGCAGGGGCTATGAGGCGCTCACCAGTGAATGACCCAGAAGCCTGTCTACTACTAATTCCCACCGAGGTGTGAGTGTCTGCACAGCAGGAGGATGCGGGTGACAGCTGTGATGTCTCTTTGACGCTAGTTTCCAAGATGTCTCCCTCGGAGCTGCTCATGTCTCTGGTTTCCAGAGGGCATGGGGATGGTCTAGGCTGGTCCAGGCTGGTCAACTGATTGACCTGCAAGATGGCATTAGTGCATCACAGGGGCAGACTGATAGAAGAAAGTTAACTCATGTGAGACTTACACCATGGCTGCATGTGTTGAGGGTTCTCACTTTTGTCTCTTGCCCCCACCTTGTCCTCTGCAGAGGTGGATCCTGCTCCAGTTCTAGGGCTCACTCCTCATAAAGCATCAGGTTCTCAGCTTGGGCATGATTCCAGTGGGCTATGCTCACTCACGTCAGTTGTGCTCGAGTTTGTCCTGTAATGAGACAGATGGGGAGAGTGTAGGCCGGATTCCTGCCGGGTCAGATGGTGATAAAGTCCGGCATGTGTGGGAGGTGAGTGGAAGTGGGAATGTGAGGATCTGAATAGGTACTGGGGGGACCATGGGGAGTTGGTGGGGGGAGAGGGTGCAATGACAAGTGTTGGGACCTGGTGAGGTGGCTGGGAGAAAGATCATGGAGGCATGATGGGTGTGTGAAAGGGTGCTGCGGGAGACATGAGGAGGCAGACTTACCCTGGCTGCACGAAGAGGGTCATTCATCTTCTTTCGGCACTGTTGCCCTATTCTCTTGTGGACCAAGCAAGCACCACTGCTTCCTTACTTGCTAGACATCTGCACGATCACAGGTAGAAGATATCACACCTCTGCTCCACACCATCCAGATGTTTGGTGAGGGCTCCCTCCGTGAATTGTGGTGCTGTCTTCCCATCAATCCCCCTCCGTCTGGACTTGGAACAAGTGCTGTGGAGTGGTGGGGAAGAGTTTAAAAGGAGTATCCCACTGATTGTAGAGATTAAGTTTTACCATGGCTGAGTGAATCAGAGGCAGGCCAGTACGAGCTCCACGTGAATCATATAGGAAAAAAGGCTCAACCACAGGGAGTGGTTGAAATTGAAATTGTTGCATCCTGTAAGGGAACATTAACTAAACATTTGAAACAGAGGATCACAGAGCTCTGGGGAGAGTGTAGCACATTGAGATAAATGTTGTATGTTCATGTAAAAAGCAGGTCCAGTGCTGAAGGGTTGAATGCCTGCCTCTGTACTGGAACTGTCTATTGTCCTTTGATTTTAATGGGATCAGCATTTTGGTTTCTACATTTTACAGAACACTGAGGAGGCACGCTGATGAGCCTGATTTACAATCTTCATTTTCTTTTTACAATTCAGTCTTCATCTCATTATGACATTTAGCATGATATGGAGTGCAGCATTTCCAACATAAACAGCTGCCAAATGTGTCACTGCAGTTTAATGAGTGCACCGGCTGAGGATACAGCTGGCAAACACGTGAGCCTTCTGACCTTTTCAAAGTTTTGTTGGTCCTCCCAGTCAGGACAATATTTCTTTTTGAGATAAGGAACTTAAGAAAAAGAAGCAGCTTTTAAAATATTTACGTTCTAGAATTGGGACACTGCACGACCAACCCAAAGGGATGCAGCTACAAGTGTGAATTCACATCATTACATTTCTGGCAGGGTCATTTAACCATAGGAGTACATTTAAGGTGGGGTCTGCAGAATAGTTGGTTTACATTAATATAAGACAGCATTCACTTGGACTTAAATGTTTCTTTTCACACATATCAAGCTGCATAACTGAACAGAACATTCCATTGCCAACATTTCTTCCCAGTAGATCTTGTGGCCAAGATGTTTAACTAGCCCCTGCTGTTTGATCCTCTAACATTCAGCCAGTCTCAAGGCCATTTGCTTTATTTTGACCACTCCTTTACAGATTTACCCTCATTACGCCTCTATTTTTGCCAAGGCTGACTTATTTTCTTAACATGATTTTTATCTTTTATTATATAGGGGCCATGTTGATGACCTTGCTGGACTGCCTGCAGCTAGAGTGGGGATAGAGGATATCGCAGCAGGCCTCAATTGCATCCAATAGGCGAACCAGTGAGGCATCACTGAACTTGGGGGCAGCTGTCTTCTTGGGTTTTGGGGCCATCTCTTACCCCTGTAGCTGTCCTGGGCTGCAGAGATCAACAAAACTGTACAGGGGTGCTGTTTAAATGTGGTGCCTGGAGTGAGGAAGTGGTGAGCTGATGGTGGGTCAGGTAATTCAGATGCAGGAAACAAATGACACAGAAAGCCCACCACTGCGGCCAATGGGTAAAATGTCAATTTTCATGCTCGTTTCAGCACTTAGTACAATGAGGGGAACATCCCATGCTATATCATAGAAATCATAGAAACCCTACAGTGCAGAAGGAGGCCATTCGGCCCATCGAGTCTGCACCGACCACAATCCCACCCAGGCCCTACCCCCACATATTTACCTGCTAATCCCTCTAACCAAGCATCTCAGGACTCTAAGGGGCAATTTTTAACCTGGCCAATCAACCTAACCCGCACATTTTTGGACTGTGGGAGGAAACCAGAGCACCCGGAGAAAACCCACACAGACACGAGGAGAATGTGCAAACTCCACACAGACAGTGACCCGAGCCGGGAATCGAACACAGGACCCTGGAGCTGTGAAGCAGCAGTGCTAACCACTGTGCTACCGTGCCACCCCATAAATAGGGGACAGCTTAAAAATAAGGGGTCTCCCATTTGAGACTGAGATATTTTGTTCTCAGAGGATTACTAGTCTTTGGAATTCTCTTCCCCGGAGAGCAGTGGAGCCTGGGTTATTGAAGAAATTCAAGGCTGGCTTAGACAGATTATTGATCGACAAGGGAGTTATGGGAGACAGGCAGGAGAGTGAAGTTGACAATCAAATCAGTAAAGATCTTATTGAATGGTGGAGCGGGCTTGAGTAGCTGAATGACCTACTCCTGCTTCTGTTTCTTCTGATCCTATATCTATGATTCTAAATTAGGCGCTGAAGTGGGATTAGAATGGTGGACACTGCAGTTTCTGACAAGTGGAGTATGGAGGCACCAGAGACATTTCTGTAATGAGGTGGGCACTTCTGCCTTCAGGCGAAAGAGGTGCCCTTACATTCTCCCTGCAAATTCTATTTGGGGCAACAGTGAAAAGCACTGGCAGACACATTCCAAGCGTAAAGTGCTGGGATTGCAGTCTGATGATTTTGATCCCTTTTACGTTTCCAATTTAACAACAATATTTGATCTCACTGTCCTTTATAATCCATTGACCATTGTTGAGCATTCTTCCAACCGTTCAGAACCTACATTAATATCTCTTCTAATATCTTGCTTTAACTGTGTATCTTCATTCTTCAGCAGCTGTGTCACTGAATTCCATTCCTAATTCTACCTGGATTAAGACATGAATTTCAAATATTTTACTTGTTCACAGTTGGAATAAAGAGGGAGCAAAATTCAATAAGAGTTCTGCTGGCATCAACAGCCAATCAATCTTTATCTGACTGTGCTGTTCTTACTGACAGCACATACACTATAAGAAAAACTGCTGAGGACTTTCTATGGTAGTTAGCTCTTCCAGCCAATCACCTGAGTTGACACAATGAACTGACTGTCCTGACTCTTAACACATTCTGAACAATTCTCTTATTCTTTGTTTTTTGTGTTTAATATGGAGAAAAATATTATGAGCTTCAAGGCTGTCTGATTCACTTGAGTGAGATGCAGTACTTCTAAGCTCCAGTGTACACGTTTCATATTTAATTCCTTTTGATGAAACTGCACCGAAACATTACCTTGGGGATCAGATATCTCAATTACTTATTCCTATTCCCCAATATAAACATTTCTCACCTTGATCAGCACAGCAATATGAATTTTAAACATTAGTTATGTGCTACAAATAAGGAGTTTGTTATTTTAAAAAAATAGAAAATGTTAATTCAGTGTATTACCTTTCAGACAGTCTACTTGCAGATGATTCGCAGGCACCAGAACCAGGGATTTTAGCACTAACGTTGTATACAAGACATAAAGTTCCCTTCTCTAGAATTTTCACTCAAATCAATACAATGGCCGGGATTTTACCGGCTCGCCCCATTCATCGACAGGCGGAATAAGCCGATAAGATTGCGCAAGAGTGGAGAACTCAGGATCACTCCCGATTTCTCAGTTCTCGCGAGAGCCAGATTTCCGGTGAGGTCAGCCTCCCACCGGAAGTGGCCGAGAGGCTGAATAAACTATTCAAATTCATTAGAATCTTCATTTGTATCTGTTTAGTGAGTCCGCACAGAATCACCCGGGCTCGCTTGTCGTTATGGCCTCGCCGGGAGCGGTTCTCTCTGGCAAGGAAAACACCTATTCCCCATGAACGGGGAAGAGTTTTGTTGGCCTTGCTGGTGAAAGTGGAGGACATTGAGGCCACCTGGGGAGGTCGAGGGCAAAGGGGGGGGTTCCCCTTGGCCAAATCCAGCCTGGCAGTGCCACCCTGTTACCATGGCACTGCCAGCCTGGCACCTTGGCAATGCCCACTGGGCACCCTGACACTGCCCACTGAGCAATGCAAGGGAGTGGGGCCAATCGGAGGTCAGAGGGATGGGAGTGCGATCAGGGGACGTGATGGGTGACAGGGGCTACATGTCTGTGCAGAGTGGGGCTCGCGATTGGCCATGGGCCCTCACTATTGTGGGGAGGGTAAGAGCTTATGAGGCTGCCTGAAACAGCAGGGGCCTGGCAGCTCTCTCTGTCAGACCTCTGCTGATGAAATTGCGCATGTACAGAATCAGAGATCTGCATATGTGCAATAGCTCCCTTGACAGTTGCTATGCACTTGTGTAGACACAGGGGTCTGCACAGGTGCAATAGCTCCCTCTGCAGGCTGGCTAGTGAGTTAAGCCCAGCCCACTGCCTGTCACGGCTAGAAACAATCTAGCCCATTTTTTCAGTGTCTAAGTAAGATTGGACGTGAAAACGTGCCCAAAAAATGGATCAGGAACTCTCCCATTTTCATGCCAGCTGGGCACTTAGAAACATTCTCATAAAATTCTGCCCAATGTATTTTCTTACACCTAGTTGTGCGCTAAAGCAGACTTTTATCTGTTTTCATAGTTATAATCCCAGAACAGGTTGCCAGTCTGTCAGCTGGGTATTATAACTTGATGGGCACCACTCCGCATCAAGTGTGGCTGACCAGGAGTCTCTCTCACTCTTACCACCAGCCATTGGCACATTGTAAGGATTTGCAGATTGACAGTCAACCTGTTCGACGGCGTTACGAATGCACCTTCCTTGGCCATCAAGTCCTGGGGTGGAACTTGAACCCAGAACTTCTGGCTCTGAGGTAGGGACATGACCCACTGTGTCACAAGGCCTCATAATACAATATACAATTGTACAAAATAAGAATCTAAAAATGGTAAACTTGTACCAGAAGTCCAAAATGTTTTAGGACTCTTCCCACAATAAAAAAAACATGTTATGGTGTTAGTGGACAATAATCAATTGTTAAATCCCCCAATCCACCAAAGCCTTGAATAGTGGTGAAATACCTTTTAGTTTCTGAAGCTTTACTGGGCATAAACATGTTTCGTTTGTCACCTATTTGATGATTTATAAACACCTACTTAATTTTAATCAAGCAAAGTAAATCTATTTTGCGAGCTATTATGTGTCCAGCCTATTTTTAAAGCATACAACTACTTCGAAATTGCAATTATTTAAACCAGATAACATGAAGGTGAACAAAATGAACACACAAACTGGTTTGGAAATTGGAAACAGTGATTAAACTTCTTCCTGCTCCAAAAGAAGTTAAAGGTTAAACTGGATGCATTCAATGAAAAACACAAAACCTAAAACTTTGTAGCATTTCCTTTCATTAGATCTCATTTGTTTTCTTCTAATTACACATTCTGGCTGTCATTCCATTTGACCCCATGCCTTATTCCACAGTAATTGTTTCATATTTTATTTAGAAATGAATGTTATGAAAAATGTGATGGGATAAATATTTTTATTTATGTAAAGGACACAACTGCTGAGCACCTTCAGCTTGGCTCAGCTACACTCCGCTGTTTGTCAAATCTTTACTGCTCAATTAAATTAAATAAATGTTTCAATGGGCTACATCAGAGTGCTCATTATCTTTCACAGATAAATGATAATGCTACTAAGTGCAATTTTTTTGATTGTACATTTTCTAGTAAGACAAATAAGGCTCACTTCATTACGCCAATAAATATGAAAATATATATGAAAAATACTGGACTTTACACAGGGTAAGGACAACACAATTCTGATCTTTGTTGAATAAGGAGACCAATTGTTCACTGTCTCAACTGGTATTGCCTCATGTGTGATGTTAAGACAAATCTTGATTTGCAGATCTGATTGCAAATATTGCACACAGAGCCATTGTTGGAGGGACGGATGCAGCACGCTGAATTGTCTTGTAGGGACCTGACTCTGTTATCTTCAGATGTTGTGATTGTTTATTGACAGGTTCTTCTACATTTGGATCTGTCCAATATTGCATTTCCCTCTGTGCAGTGAGTGGAGTCCAACTTACAGCTCTGAGATTGGCTTTCAGAATGTCTTTGTATCTGAGTTTGGGACATCAAGTGCACAGCTGGCTGCACAGAGCCGGGACGGTGGCACAGTGGTTATGACTGCTGATCACAGCGCCAAGGACCTAGGTTTGATCCCCGGCTTGGATCACTGTCTGTGTGGAGCTTGCAAATTCTCCCTGTGTCTGCGTGGGTTTCCTCCAGGTGCTCTGGTTTCCTCCCACACTCCAAAAGTGCTGGTTAGGTGCATCGGCCATGTTAAATTCTCCCTCAGTGTATCCGAACAGGCGCCAGAGTGTGGCAACGAGGGGATTTTCACAGTAACTTCATTGCAGTGTTAATATAAGCCTACTTGTCACACTAATAAATAAACTTTAACTTCTAAAACTAGAATAGAACATAGAACAGTACAGCACAGAACAGGCCCTTCGGCCCACGATGTTGTGCCGAGATGCCTTTAGTTTGCAGGAATCCTCCATGTGAATTAAAAGGCTGACCCAGCTCAGCTCATCTCAATGAGCATGCTCTCACCTTGTATGTGGCACCTAGCAAGCATTTTGGTGTTAGGGATTTTGTCCTGCCACCTGATATTTGATAAATCTTAAGCACTGAAGGTGGAATGCATCCACTTGCCTTTTTTGTTTTAAGTGCATTATTGCCTCTGAATCCAATAACTGCTTCTTCTTCCTTTCCTCAATTATTGTTTCTCCCCATTACCTTCTCAGCACCCATTTCATGCATAAAGTCACTTTCATATAAATCTATCATCTTCCAGTTTCATTTCCTTGACCCCATGCAAGTTAGCATCATCAGCATTTCTCTCTCTTCTATGAAATTATCACGCTCCTTCAAGACTCCTTCAAGAAGAGTGTCCTGCAGTCAGCAATGCAATGAAGCTGTCTGGGGAGAGTGTCCTGCAATCAGCATCATGCTGAAGCTGTCTGGGAAGAGTGTCCTGCAATCAGCATCACAGTGAAGCAGACTGGGAAGAGTCTACTGTAATCAGCATCATGCTGAAGCAGTCTGGGAAGAATGTTCTATAATTAGCATTGCAGTAAAGCAAAAGTGTTCTGTAGTCAGTATTGCAATGAAATAGCTTGGAAACCTGCTGATTGGTATGTAGGAACTGGTGAGTATCTATTCTATCATTTGATAATATAGTAAGAATACAGGTAAGGTTTCTTGTTACAGAGTCAGGATCTAGTGTGGAAGAATGTCCTTAGTGTCATTAATATTTGCAAACTTGGAAGTGGTAAGGGGAGTGATCAAAGGGAAGTCTTGGCAGGACAGCTGGCCATGTGGGATGCACTTCCTGTGCTATGTGGGAAACCAGGGACACTTCCAGTGTCCAGGATGAACATGTGTGCAGGAAGTATCTCCAGCTGCAGCTATTGGAAATCCATGTATTGGCGATGGATCAGCAGCGAGAATCACTCTGGAACATCCGTGAGGCTGATGTTTTCATGGATTGCACATTTAGAGAGAATGTCACAACCCAGGCTAAGTCTGTAGAGACAGAAAAGCAATGGGTACCTGAGCAGGGAGGTGGAGGAGCTGAAAACTGAATTTGAAGCAAAAGGCAGAAAAAGTGAAAGAAAAAGAGGAAGACATGGGAATAAAAGGCAAAAACCAAACAGTGGCTCTATTGCCCTAGACATAGGTTTAGCGTTAGTGGTAGAAAAACAAATTTAAGACTTCTGTATTTTAATACACGTAGCATAAAAAAGAAAATAAATTAACTGATGGTACACATAGAGTTAAATGGATATGATCTGAAAGAAGTAGCTTCAGAGACAGTGGATGCACTGGTTGCAATTTTCCAAAAATCCTTGGATTTTAGAGAAGTATCAGAGGATTTGAAACTGCCAATGTGACACCCCTATTCAAAAAGGGAAGGAGGCAAAAGCAGGTGACTATAAGCTGATTAGCCTAACAACTATTGTTGGAAAAATGTTGGAATCAATTATTAAGGAAGTAATAACAGCATATTTGGAAAGGGATAATCTATCAAGTAGAGTCAGCTTGGCTTCATGAAAGGGAAATTATTAGAGTTTTTTGAGGAAGCCTCAACCAGAGTAGATAGAAGGGAATCAGTAGATGTGTTGTATTTGGAGAAAGCATTCAACAAGGTACCTCACAAAAGGTTAAGTCATAAGATAAGAGCCCATGGTGTTGGAAATATTATATTAAGGTCATGAACAGCTTCTTCCCTGCTGCCATCAGACTTTTGAATGAACCTACCTCGTATTAAGTTGATCTTTCTCTATACGATAGCTATGACTGTAACATTACATTCTGCCCTCCTTTCCTTCTCTATGCTTCATCTGTATAGCATTCAAGAAACAATATTTTTCACTCTATACCAACTTGTGTACGAAACACAGAAAGCTAGCACACAATTGCAGCAGGTAATCAGGAAGGTTAATGAAATATTGGCCTTTATTTCAAGCAGGTTGGAGTATAAGAGTAGGGAAGTCTTGCTGCAATTGTACAAGCTACTGGTGAGACCACATCTAGAGTACTGTGAGCAGTTTTTGTTCCCTTATTTAAAGAAATATATTATTTAATTGGAGGCAGTTCAGAGAAGGTTCACCAAGATTATCCCAGATATGAGGGATTGTGTTATGAGGAAAGGTTAAACAGGCTGGGACTCATTGGAATTTAGAAGAATGAGAGGTGATCTCATTGAAACATATATGATTCTTAAGGGGCTTGACAGAGTAAATGCTGAGAGGATGTTTCCCAATATGGGAGAGTGATATTTAGCTGCCAGGAGAATCCCAGGGTGGGGTGCATGGAGTTCTGGATGTGAAGAAAAGGAGTAAATCTCACTGCTCAGCAACTGTCTGTATAAAACCCATGAATATATAAGTTATCATATAACTATTTGCCTTGTTCACACAGTTCATCTGGGAATCTCATACATCCAACATATGTCCAACCTTGGGAGTGGGAGGTGAGGATGTGACAAGAGGAGCTCCTTGTCGGTCAACAGCGGAATCCCCAAGGTGAGCAGCAAGCAGCATCAGAGGGAGAGGCAGAAATCCAGGGAAGGCTGTTGGATGAAAGCTACTGGTTTCCCACTGTGTTTTCAGGATCTGGACACATTGCCTCCAGATGTCTGAAAAGCAATGCCGGACACACCTGAGGCTGTCCTGGGAGGCGGTCACAGAAATCTACTGGATCCTGCAGCAAGACCTGCAGCCACATGGATTGGGCTACAACCCCATGTCTGTGGCCCTTAAACTGATTGCGGAGTTTAACCTGTTCATTGCCAACTGCATCCGGGGCTTCAGGGCTAACATGTGGAATTTCACAGAGGGTCACATACAGGAGCATTAAAAAGGTGACAAATACTCGCTTCCATCACGGCAATGAGTTCATCATATTCACCTCAGATGACGACAGCCAGGTGACCAGGGTAATGGGTTTCATGCCCATCACTCATTTCCCTAGAGTGCAAGGGGTAATTGTCTGCATTCCTGTTACTATTCAAGGTCACTGGGAACAGTCAGCAGTATATATGAACCACGGGATTCCACTCTGTAAACGTCCCACTTGTTCGGGACCACAGGCGAAGAATCATGCAGGTCTGTGTTCGTTTCCCAGGGAGCTCTCGTGACTCCCGTCTTGCGGAATTCACAGCTTCCTGAGCTTTTCCAGGCCCCTGCCCAGTTTGACAGCTGGATCCTGGGTGAAGAGGGCTACCGCCACTGGCCCAGGGTCATCACACCAGTGAGGTATCCCCACAGAAGAGAGCGACAGTGCAGCCAACACCTCCACCAGTGCAATCATTGAACAGACAACTGGCACATTAAAAATGAGCTTCCATTGCCATGACAGGTCTGGAGGGACTCTGCAGTGTGCTCCATCCAGAGTTTCACAGATAGCTGTGGACTGCTGTACACTCCACAACATGGCCATGCAGTGAACCCTTGAGTTAGGATGGCAGGAAAGGAGAAACACTCCTCCTCAGATGTGGATGAATGGTATAAGCCTCAGTAAGAGGACACTAATGTGCATGAGTCTCTAATGGATGCTGCAGGGCAACACAGAGACATGTCAATGATACCAGGGACAATCTCAAATACACAAAATTTGTCCAAGTTTCAGGAACTGTGTAATCGCATGTTTGCTTTCTTGTAATGCCTACCAACTTCTCTCATTTCTGGAGCTACCTGTGAAGTTATGTCCTCAACCACATAGAATAGCAAGAGGAGTTTATCTCTGTCACCCACATTTGCTGCTGAAGACTGTTAGCAAGGACAATAGATGCATTAGCGGCCACCCGTCAAATAGCCCATCATGAATGAAGTCTCAGAACCTGCTCCATTGTTACAAGTCATTGACTTCACATCAGACAGTCCAATTGTCCCTGTGCAACATAATCTCAGACAATCTCTATGACAGTGCAATATAATAGAATGGCTGCAGAGCCTGCATCTTCCCAGAATCATGCAATCATAGAATCCTACAGTGCAGAAGGAGGTCATTCAGCCCATCAAGTCTGCAGCGACTCCAATCCCACCCAGGTCCTATCTCCATAACCCATGCATTTACCCTAGCTAGTCCTCCTAACACAAAGGGTTAACTTAGAATGGCCATTCCATCTAACCTAAGGAATCTGAAGCAGCTGGAGAAAACCCACGCAGACACAGGGAGTATGTGTAAACTCCACACAGACAGTGACCCAAGCCAGGAATCGAACCCAGGTCCCTGGCGCTGTGAGGCAGCAGTGCTAACCACTGTGCCACCATCCCATAGACTGGCGATCAGCCAAATGGCATTGAACATGAACATTAAATATGGAAATAAGAACATAAGAAATAAGAGCAAGAGTAGGCCATCTAGCCCCTCAAGCCTGCTCCGCCATTCAATAAGATCATGGCTGAAAGATTCCAAACACACAATGCCATAGTCTCTCACATGATAAAGGAGATGCCTAATATTCCCCTGCAACCATCAATGATTGCCAACCATGAGGCATGCCAATATCATAGAAACAAGCCCCGAAAAAGGATAATGATACATGGAGCCATAAAGCAGAAGCGATTTACTGTGCAATATTTACATGTCACAAAGTAAATTTCATAAGAACACCCATGCCACCTTTGTGTTGCCAATCATCTGTCTAGCAATTTGTGATGGTTTGTGCCAAGATGGTCAACTTTGTGTAAGCATCCCCTGACATGGCTCCGGAGCCTCGTTCTGGCATGGCTGTCTCTGCTGCATAATGTCAATGGTTTTGTTGAGTGATCGGGAAAGTGGCTAATGGAATTCAATCCAGAAAATTGTGAGGCAATGTATTTGGAGAGGGCAAACAAAGCAAGGACATACATAGTAAACAGGAAGGTATTGAGAGGGAATGGGGAATTGAGAGACCTTGCAGTGCATGCCCACAGGTCTCTGAGAGTGACAGGACAGATGCATAAGGTGGTAATGAAAACATATAGAGATATTGAATGCAAAAATACAAAATGAAGGATGTAATGATAGAACTGTATAAAACACTGGTTTAGGCCACAGCTTGAATTTTCTATACCGTTCGAGGCACTGCATTACATCCACTTTACACAAAACTTAACATATCAAATATCTCACCACATATCTTATTCCATCATACAAGTACAGCTTTCTTAGTTCACAGTTACACATGTCTTATTATATAATTCCAATGATTTAACCAAAACAACGACAATATGTCTACAGTACAATTGTCCTTTTCATCACTTGTAGGCATATTTCTACTTTCAAACCCACTTTCCAAATTCACATGTGGTAAATTTGCATTTTGCTTTAACACAGTTAAAATGTCATTTTTGTGCATTAATATCTCTTTCCTACTCTTGTCAAAATCTTTTAGCTGTTTCAAGAATATTGTTAAGATGCTTCTTATGTTCACTCAAAACAGTATCGTACTTGCTTTGTTTGTTTCTTGTACTTTCTGTGATCTTGTTGTTTCTCCCAGTCCTATTTCAAATGAGTCCTTTTCAATTCTGTCTGAGCCACACCAATCACTTCCCCTCTCTGACAGTTGGGGCTGGATCTTGAACTACTAATCCAGTAGAAAGTGTAGCTTAGTTGTGCCCACTTTCTCAAAGTGAGTCTCCTCCTCAAACCTTCATTTCACTTAAAGATTGTACCTGCCCAGTATCCTGGCTATGCTGGTTGTCCTATGCTCTAGCCTGGTATTATTGTCCAGAAGTATTCTGACATTCCATGAGCTGAGAGTCACCTGATGTTTCATTGCCCTTTGAATTTGAGTTTTCTTTATATTTCGAGCACAGTGGTTGGTGAACAGCCAGGAATGTTGACCTGATAGATGCAAGGACAGCTGGCGGTGGTCAGTGTTTCTTTACTTCCTGTTCTCTGGAATAGGAAGTGCAGTTCTGTATCTAAAACAATTCTGCTCTGTTGCCTCAGGCAGATATGAATTCCACACCTTCCCCGATCTGTGGAGAGTGAGGCCACCTGTGTGCAGGATCATGACTGAAGACTGCCAGTATTCTCCTCTATCTGTCCATGTCACCACTTCCACCACAGAGCTTGGTAGCCTGATGTCTGGTTGATATTGGCTGAACAACGAGCACATTGAGTTTGTTCAAGTGGGTGAAGTTTATCAGAGTTGCTCCCAGCCTCTTGTCCAAGACAGCCATTTCTGCTACACCATGTGCCATAGACTCAGTAGCTGAAAAGATACAGGTTTTAATTTTGGAGTTTTTCTTCTCCCAGAAGGGCTGCTAAACAAACCGGAGAGCCTCGCCTACCCTTTCTACATCCCCACCCAATCCTTTGGCATGTCTGTCTTCCTCCATTCTGTCAACTGTTGAAGAATTTACTTTATGACCCATAGCTAGGAGTAATAAAATCAGGATTTGTTCTCCTATGTAGGCTGCCTTTGGTTTGAGGCATCAGAGACTCACCTTCCCACTTCTGCTCATAGTTTTAAACAGGGATAACCTTAACTTTAACAACGTCACAAACCTCGATATAATCATTTTTCAGATGCATCAATTGTAGGCTGAAAAATTCAAATTATTCCAGTCTTTTCTCCTAATCAGACCCCTGACACTCCTTCCGTGCACTTAGGGAATCTAATTTTAATCCACTTAAACCACCCACTGGCACAAAGTTATAATTGGGTTCTGAAAGTCTCTTGTATTTCTTGGCGAAGAGAACTGGAGACATTCAGTTTGCTCTGAATAAAGCATCATCAGTGTTTGCCTTGGATTCATGATACCACTGTAAATGAGAAAGTCAAGAATTCAAGCCCTTCTCCAGAAAATGGAATACCTTATCGAGGCTAATACTGCACTTGCCTGTCAGAGATTCGGTCTTTCTGAGGGATATCTTTTTTCCAATGGAAGAAGGTGGAAGAGAGTATGTCTGGGGTGTATGGGGTCTTTGACTATGCTGGCTGCTTTTCCGAGGGCCTTGTCTGCCTTCACATGCAGACATAAACTATACCATGCTACTATTGCAGAAGAGCAGAAGTCTTGATCTCATATCCTGGCCTAAATTAATTTCAGCCAACACCACCAAAAAGCTCAGAGCATCTTGTCATTTACCTCTGTTTGCTGCATGTAAATGCGCTCCCTTCTTTACCAACATAACAACATATATGAGATATTGACCATGTACTTAATTGGCAAGAAAGCCCTTTGGAATGTCCTGTCGTAATAGGGAATAGGTGTAGGTTAGGGAGATTAGCAGCGTAAATACGTGGAGTTATGGGGATAGGGGCTAGGTGGGATTGCTGTCGGTGCAGGCTCGATGGGCTGAATGGCCTTCTTCTGCACTGTAAGGATTATATAATTCTATGAATAACAGCACCATATAAAAACAATTCTTTCTTTCCATAAATTTTGATCATAGCCAGAACAGTAGAATATAGATAAAGTCACCATAGTCTCAGATGACCATAGGCAGCTCTCCCCTTTGAGGGGAAGAGCTAACTGGTGGTGATTTAACCTGAGGATCACCAGGTGAGAAACAAGGTGGACATTCACGAATAACCTCAGCAAGCATAGGAATTGAACCCGTGCACATTGGTGTTGCTCTGCATCATTAACTAGCTGTTCAGTCAACTGAGCTAAACTGAGGGTTTAAACTCTGAGGAAGTGGGAGTAGGCTGCAGGGGATTCTGGGAGATTGTGTTTTTTAGTATAAAAGTCACTCTATACAGCGGGCAGCGTCGGGAGCGGGCTGTGGAGTGAGTGGGAAGCTGAGTGAAAGCTGTAAGGGCTTTGGCTCACAGGGCTTAGGCAGAAAGGACGAGCAGGGGTGAGTTTAATTCATTTTTGCTGTTTCTACCTGGTACTGGCAAGGTATCTAGAGGGGATGGGTGTGCAGGCAGTGCAATGTTCCTCTTGCCCTATGTTTGAGGTGAGGGACAACGTCAGTGTCCCTGCTGATTACACTTGTGGGAAGTGCACCCATCTGCAGCTCCTCCAAAACCGTGTTAGGGAACTGGAGCTGGAGTTGGATGAACTTAGGATCATTAGAGACGCAGAGGTGGCCATAGACAGAAGCTTTAGGGATACAGTTACTCCGAGGAATGAAAATAGATGGGTGACGGTGAGAGGGGCTGGGAGGAAGCAGTCAGTGCAGGGATCCCCTGTGGTCGTTCCCCTTAGCAACAAGTATTTCGCTTTGGATACGGTTGAGGAGGACGACATACCAGTGGTGAGCCGCAGTGAGAGGATCTCCAGCACTGTGTCCGTCTCTGTGGCTCGGGAGGGTAAGGGGGAGAGCGGGAGGGCAATAGTTATTGGGGACTCGTTAGTTAGAGGGATAGATGGGAGGTTCTGTGGCAGCAAAAGAGACTCGAGGATGGTATGTTGCCTACCGGATGCCAGGGTCCGTGATGTCTCGGACCGTGTCTTCCGGATTCTTAAGGGGGAGGCGAAACAGTCACAAGTCGTGGTACACATTGGTACCAACGACATAGGTAAGAGAAGGGACGGTGATTTAAAACAGGAATTTCGGGAGCTGGGCTGGAAGCTGAGAGCCAAGACAAAACATGGGGTCATCTCTGGTACGTTACTGGTGCCACGTGATAGCGAGTTGAGGAACAGGGAGAGAGTGCAGTTAAACATGTGGTTGCAGGGATGGTGTAGGAGGGAAGGTTTCAGATACGTGGATAATTGGAACACATTCTGGGGAAGGTGGGACCTGTACAAACAGGACGGGGTGCACCTGAACCAGAGGGGCACCAATATCCTGGGAGGGAAATTTGCTACGGCTCTTCAGGGGGGTTTAAACTAATTTGTCAGGGGAGTGGGAAAAGGAGTTGTAGTCCAGAAGTCAGTGTTGAGGGTGATGAGGTATTGGGGAAGGTATCAAGGTCAAGGGTGGGTACCGGTAGACAGGAAGGTGGGTCGAAGTGTGTCTACTTCAATGCAAGGAGCATCCGGAACAAGGTAGATGAACTTGGGGCGTGGATTGGTACTTGGGACTATGATGTTGTGGCCATTACGGAGACATGGGTAGAACAAGGACAGGAATGGTTGTTGGACGTTCCGGGGTATAGATGTTTCAGTAAGTGTAGGGAAGCTGGTAAAAGAGGTGGAGGAGTGGCATTGTTAATCAAGGATAGTTTAACGGCTGTGGAAAGGCACTTCAAGGGGGATCTGCACACTGAGGTAATATGGGCTGAAGTTAGAAATAGGAAAGGAGCGGTCACGTTGTTAGGAGTTTACTATAGGCCCCCAAATAGTAATAGAGATGTGGAGGAGGAAATTGCTAAGCAGATTATGGATATCTGCGGGGGTCACAGGGTAGTTGTCATGGGGGACTTTAACTTTCCAAATATTGATTGGAACCTTTGTAGGTCAAATAGTTCGGATGGGGCAGTTTTTGTGCAGTGTGTGCAGGAGGGTTTCCTGACACAATATGTGGATAGGCCGACAAGAGGTGAGGCCACATTGGATTTGGTACTGGGAAATGAACCGGGCCAAGTGTTAGATTTGGTTGTTGGAGAGCACTTTGGAGATAGTGACCACAATTCGGTGTCTTTTGTTATTGCAATGGAGAGGGATAGGGCTGTACGGCAGGGCAAGGTTTACAATTGGGGGAGAGGTAATTATGATGCGATTAGGCAAGAATTAGGGGGCATAAGATGGGAACAGAAACTGTCAGGGAAAGGCACTAATGAAAAGTGGAACTTTTTCAAGGAACAAATACAGGGTGTCCTTGATAGGTATGTCCCTGTCAGGCAGGGAGGAAATGGCCGAGAGAGGGAACCATGGTTCACGAAAGAGGTGGAATGTCTTGTGAAAAGGAAGAGGGAAGCTTATGTAGGGATGAGGAAACAAGGTTCAGATGGCTCGATTGAGAGTTACAAGTTAGCAAGGAATGAGCTGAAAAAGGGGCTTAGGAGAGCTAGGAGGGGACATGAGAAGTCCTTGGTGGGTCGGATCAAGGAAAACCCCAAGGCTTTTTACTCTTATGTGAGGAATAAAAGAATGACCAGGGTGAGGTTAGGGCCGGTCAAGGACAGTAGTGGGAACTTGTGTATGGAGTCAGTAGAGATAGGCGAGGTGATGAATGAATACTTTTCTTCAGTGTTCACCAAGGAGAGGGGCCATGTTTTTGAGGAAGAGAAGGTGTTACAGGCTAATAGGCTGGTGGAAATAGATGTTCGGAGGGAGGATGTACTGGCAGTTTTGAATAAACTGAAGGTCGATAAGTCCCCTGGGCCTGATGAAATATATCCTAGTATTCTTTGGGAGGCAAGGGATGAGATTGCAGAGCCTTTGGCTTTGATCTTTGTGTCCTTACTGTCCACGGGGATGGTGCCAGAGGACTGGAGAATTGCGAATGTTGTTCCTCTGTTTAAGAAAGGGAATAGAAATGACCCTGGTAATTATAGACCGGTTAGTCTTACTTCGGTGGTTGGTAAATTGATGGAAAAGGTCCTTAGGGATGGGATTTACGACCATTTAGAAAGATGCGGATTAATCCGGGATAGTCAGCACGGATTCGTGAAGGGCAGGTCGTGCCTCACAAATTTGATTGAATTTTTTGAGGAGGTAACTAAGTGTGTTGATGAAGGTAGGGCAGTTGATGTCATATACATGGATTTTAGTAAGGCATTTGATAAGGTCCCCAATGGTCGGCTTATGATGAAAGTAAGGAGGTGTGGGAGAGAGGGAAAGTTGGCCGATTGGATAGGTAACTAGCTATCTGATCGAAGACAAAGGGTGGTGGTGGATGGAAAATTTTCAGACTGGAGGCAGGTTGCTTGCGGAGTGCCACAGGGATCAGTGCTTGGTCCTCTGCTCTTTGTGATTTTTATTAATGACTTAGAGGAGGGGGCTGAAGGGTGGATCAGTAAATTTGCTGATGACACCAAGATTGGTGGAGTAGTGGATGAGGTGGAGGGCTGTTGTAGGCTGCAAAGAGACATAGATAGGACGCAAAGCTGGGCTGAAAAATGGCAAATGGAGTTTAACCCTGATAAATGTGAGGTGATTCATTTTGGTAGGACTAATTTAAATGTGGATTACAGGGTCAAAGGTAGGGTTCTGAAGACTGTGGAGGAACAGAGAGATCTTGGGGTCCATGTCCACAGATCTCTAAAGGTTGCCACTCAGGTGGATAGAGCTGTGAAGAAGGCCTATAGTGTGTTAGCTTTTATTAACAGGGGGTTGGAGTTTAAGAGCCGTGGGGTTATGCTGCAACTGTACAGGACCTTGGTGAGACCACATTTGGAATATTGTGTGCAGTTCTGGTCACCTCACTATGAGAAGGATGTGGAAGCGCTGGAAAGAGTGCAGAGGAGATTTACCAGGATGCTGCCTGGTTTGGAGGGTAGGTCTTATGAGGAAAGGTTGAGGGAACTAGGGCTGTTCTCTCTGGAGCGGAGGAGGCTGAGGGGAGACTTAATAGAGGTTTATAAAATGATGAAGGGGATAGAGAGAGTGAACGTTCAAAGACTATTTCCTCGGCTGGATGGAGCTATTACAAGGGGGCATAACTATAGGGTTCATGGTGGGAGATATAGGAAGGATATCAGAGGTAGGTTCTTTACGCCGAGAGTGGTTGGGGTGTGGAATGGACTGCTTGCAGTGATGGTAGAGTCAGACACTTTAGGAACATTTAAGCGGTTATTGGATCGGCACATGGAGCACACCAGGATGATAGGGAGTGGGATAGCTTGATCTTGGTTTCAGATAAAGCTCGGCACACCATCGTGGGCCGAAGGGCCTGTTCTGTGCAGTACTGTTCTATGTTCCATGTTCTAAACCAACAGCAGAGAATAAAGGATATGTGGAGGGTAGGTAGTTCAACAACTTGTTGGCCTTGTCAATTGATGCTTTGTTGTTTGTCATTGAGTGCAGTAAGACCGTAAGGCCTCTTTCAGCTTTTTATTTAGCTTTTTCTATACCAGTCTTGATTTGATTTTATTTATTATTTGATTTGATTTGATTTATTATTTGATTTGATTTATTATTGTCACATGTATTAGTATACAGTGAGAAGTATTGTTTCTTGCACGCTTTACAGACAAAACAGACTGTGCATCGGGAAGGAAAGGAGAGAGTGCAGAATGTAGTGTTAGTGTCATAGCTAGGGTGTAGAAAAAGATCAACTTAATGTGAGGCAGGTCCTTCAAAAGCCTGATGGCAGCATGGAAGAAGCTGTTTTTGAGTCGGCTGATATGTGTCCTCAGACTTTTGTATCTTTTTCCCAATGGAAGTGTGGTGAACCATCGTTGGTTCCCACTAGATAGTACTGAGCCAGGGTCTGGCCAGTACTACAAGTATGTATATATGTTGCTGTTGGGGTTAGGGATGGGTTGTTCTACTTGTTGCTGTTGGGGTTAGGGTTGGGCTGTTACACCTTGTATTATAGTTATTGTGGTACATCCCAGTCGGGCTCCGCCTCCTGGGAGAGGTATAAAGGTCTCTGCTCTGTCTGGGACCCCTCAGTCTGGGATCGTGTATATAATTAGTAGCTGCCTTGTTACAGCAAATAAAAGCCTTTATTTCCTGAGCATCAAGCCTCATGTGTGATAACGCGCATCAATTTTATTTGCTGTAAATAAACTCTCGTCGAAGAAAAAAAAAGAGAGTATGGAGCAGATACTGAAGCCTGAACGCCTTACACTAGATCCACGTGCGGTGGGCGCCTCTAACACCTTCGACCACTGGTTGAAATGTTTTGAGGACTACCTGGCAACCTCCGCAGCGGTCACCACAGATGATGACAGACTCCGGGTCCTCCATGCGAGGGTAAGCGACACCGTCTACCTCGCGATCCATGCGGCCACCGACTACACAAAGGCCCTCGAGCTTCTTAAGAAGCGTTATATTAACCCGCCCAACGAAACACACCCTCATTACCTCTTAGCCACTCGACGACGGCAGTCCGGCGAAACGATGGAGGAATACGCAAACGAGCTCCTACAGCTAGCCAGGGGCTGTAACTGCAAAGCAGTGTCGGCAGAGCAGAATATGAACGACCTCGCTCGAGATGCGTTTGTGGCGGGAGTCGGATCATCGTACATCCGACTCAAACTACTGGACAAAGGTAACCTTGACCTCACCCAGGCAATAGAACTAGCGGAGATGCTGGAGACGGCCTCCAAAAGCCTAGTATTGTATCCTGAAGACCACGTGGAGACAACGTGGCAGGAGCAGTCGCCAATCCCTCCTCGTCCCTCGGGTTCGAAATGCTGCATAATGGCGTGCTCACACTCGGGCCAGACGACGGCAGAAGCTCCGGGCGGCCCGCGGTGTTACTTCTGTGGGGGAGCGAAGCATACTCGGCAACAGTGTCCCGCTAAAGCTGTGTTGTGCTCCGCCTGCGGTAAGAAGGGGCACTATTCGAAAGTGTGCCGATCTAAATCTGCTTCTCGGAACAGCAGTGCGGCCTGCGATTCCTCAGAGCCCGGTTCTTCGTCGTCGACATCGTCGAGGGTTTCGCCCACGTGCGAGGCCAGGACGACGCCATTACGGTCGACGGAGTCGAAGATGTGTGACCACCAGGGGTCGCTGAGTTTGGCGCCATCACCCACGTGCGACCTATGGGAGCAGCCATTTTGGTCGGCACCGACCGCGAACGACCAGCAGGGGTCATCCTCATCGATTTCAGCTGCCTGCAGTGGCGCTCACGAACCAACGGTGGCGTCGATCATCCTGGACCAGGCCAAGCCTCACAGACTCGACAAGTCTATGATGGACATTCAGGTAAACAACCACTTGATTTATTGTCTGTTTGACAGCGGGAGCACAGAGAGTTTTATCCACCCAGACGCTGTGAAGCGGTGTGGACTCCGGATTCAACCTGTCAAACAGACAATTTCTATGGCATCAAGGTCCCGGTCTGTCACCGTGCTAGGGAGTTGCGTGGTAACTTTAACGGTGCAAGGCACAGTTTACGAGCATTTCAAGCTCCTCGTGTTGCCACACCTTTGCGCGCCAATACTTCTCGGACTAAACTTCATGGTCCACTTGAGGAGTGTAACCCTACAGTACGGTGGGCCACTCCCTTCGCTTTCAGTGGGAGAACAGCAGCCTCCAAATTGCCCAACGCGCCCCGCCTGTAGTCTCTCGACGCTGAAGATCACCACACCCTCCCTGTTCCAGAATCTTGTGCCAGGCTGCAAGCCCATTGCGACTAAGAGTAGGCGTTACAGCGCTGAGGATCAGATCTTCATTCGATCTGAAGTTCAGCGGCTCCTCAAGGAAAGGATCATACAACCTAGCGCTAGTCCGTGGAGAGCGCAGGTCATGGTGGTCAAGAGTGGGAACAAACCCCAGATGGTCATTGACTATAGTCAGACCATTAATAGATACACGCAGCTGGATGCGTATCCCCTCCCGCGCATATCTGACATGGTCAATCAGATTGCGCAGTACCGGGTGTTCTCCACCGTAGACCTCAAGTCTGCCTACCACAAACTCCCCATTCGCCCAGAGGACCGACAATACATGGCTTTTGAGGCGGATGGTCGCTTGTATCATTTTCTCAGGGTTCCCTTTGGTGTCACCAATGTGGTCTCGGTCTTCCAGCGTGCTATGGACTGAATGGTGGACCAGAACGGGCTGCGGGCTACCTTCCCGTACCTGGATAACGCCACCATCTGCGGTCATGACCAGCAGGACCACGACACAAATCTCCTGAATTTCCTACGCACCATCTCGCCTGAACCTGACCTACAACAGGGAGAAGTGTGTGTTTCGTACACGCCGTTTAGCCATCCTCGGATACGTGGTGGAAAATGGGGTCATTGGCCCTGATCCAGACCGTATGCGCCCCCTCTCTGAACTTCCCCTGCCCACTAGTGCAAAAGCACTGAGAAGATGCTTAGGCTTCTTCTCTTATTATGCACAGTGGGTTCCCAATTACGCGGACAAAGTCCGTCCGCTCATTAAGTCCACTTCTTTTCCCCTAACACCAGAGGCCCAATTGGCCTTTGATAAATTAAAAGCCGACATCGCGAAAGCCACGATGCACGCTGTTGATGAGTCCATCCCCTTTCAGGTGGAGAGCGATGCATCTGATTTTGCCCTGGCCGCCACACTTAACCAGGCGGGCAGGCCCGTCGCCTTTTTTTCCCGCACACTCCAAGGCCCCGAAATTCGGCATTCTGCGGTGGAAAAGGAGGCCCAGGCCATTGTGGAGGCCGTCAGGCACTGGCGCCATTACTTGGTGGGAAAACGGTTCACCCTGATCACGGACCAGCGGTCCGTGGCGTTCATGTTTAATAACACGCTGAGGGGCAAGATCAAGAACGACAAGATCTTGCGGTGGAGAATTGAACTCTCCACCTATAACTATGACATCATGTATCGTCCAGGGAAACTCAATGAGCCCTCGGATGCCCTCTCGCGTGGAACATGCGCCAGTATACAGGAGGACCGTTTGCAGGCTCTCCATAATGACCTATGCCATCCTGGGGTCACTTGGCTCTACCACTTTATAAAAGCCCGCAATCTGCCCTACTCGGTGGAGGACGTCAGGTCCATAACAAGAAGCTGTCGGGTATGCGCGGAATGCAAACCGCACTTTTACCGACCTGACCGGGCACAATTAGTCAAGGCCACTCGTCCCTTCAAGAGACTGAGTGTCGATTTTAAGGGCCCCCTTCCCTCAACAGATCGGACTGTGTACTTCCTCAACATCATTGACGAGTACTCTAGATTCCCTTTTGTTATTCCCTGCTCTGATACATCCGCTGCCACGGTTATCAAGGCATTCCGTGATCTTTTTACCCTGTTCGGGTACCCCAGCTACATTCACAGCGACACGAGCTCGTCGTTCATGAGCGATGACTTGAGGCAATACCTGCTCTCATACGGGATTGCCTCTAGTAGAACCACGAGCTACAACCCTAGGGGTAACGGACAGGTGGAACGTGAGAATGCTACAGTCTGGAAGGCTGTCTTACTGGCGTTGAAGTCAAAAAGCCTTCCAGTCTCCCGTTGGCAAGAGGTGCTCCCTGATGCGCTCCATTCTATACGCTCACTCCTGTGTACGGCAACCAACGCTACTCCCCATGAGAGGATGTTTTCATTCCCTCGGAAGTCTTCCTCTGGGACCTCATTACCGTCTTGGTTGACGTACTCAGGACCTGTCCTCCTGCGGCGACATGTAAGGGCCCGCAAGTCCGACCCGTTGGTCGAACAGATCCATCTCCTCCACGCCAACCCTCAGTGTGCCTATGTGGCATACCCTGACGGGCGAGAGGACATGGTCTTGATCCGAGACCTGGCACCAGCAGGGGACGTGGAAACCCCTGTCGCTCCCATACCCACTGTTACAAACCCCATAACTCTTGTTTCTCCTCCGGACGCGGCGCGGGCAGCATCGGGACCATTACTTAACCCTTTTACTCCCGTGTACAGCTTGCCTGAGTCCAGAGGATGGTCGCCACTTCAGGGCGTGTCGGAACTCCATGGATGACCATCACCTCAGGGTCAACCGGCCCATGAGTCTGTGGAGGAACAGTTGGACACCGCCTTGGGGAGAATGCCACTGCAAGTGCCTACTCCGGTGTCATCGCCGGTATTGAGGAGGTCACAACGACGGTGCGGTCCCCCTGACCGTCTGAACTTATAGACTGATGACAAATTATTCTGTTTTTTTGTACCCCGCCGGCCTTTGTCTTCAAAGGAGGGGTGAATGTGGTGAACCATCGTTGGTTCCCACTAGATAGTACTGAGCCAGGGTCTGGCCAGTACTACAAGTATGTATATATGTTGCTGTTGGGGTTAGGGATGGGTTGTTCTACTTGTTGCTGTTGGGGTTAGGGTTGGGCTGTCACACCTTGTATTATAGTTATTGTGGTACATCCCAGTCGGGCTCTGCCTCCTGGGAGAGGTATAAAGGTCTCTGCTCTGTCTGGGACCCCTCAGTCTGGGATCGTGTATATAATTAGTAGCTGCCTTGTTACAGCAAATAAAAGCCTTTATTTCCTGAGCATCAAGCCTCGTGTGTGATAACGCGCATCAGGAAGAAGATGGAAGAGAGCATGTCTGGGATGTGTGAGGTCCTTGATTATGCTGGCTGCTTTTCTGAGGCAGCGGGAAGTGTAGACAGAATCAATGGATGAGAGACTGGTTTGAGTGATGGACTGGGCTTTGTTCACGACCCTTTGTAGTTTCTTGCGGTCTTGGGCAGAGCAGGAGCCATACCAAGCTGTGATACAACCAGAAAGAATGCTTTCTATGGTGCACCTGTAAAAGTTGGTGAGAGTTGTAGTGGGCGTGCCAAATTTTCTTCGTCTCTGAGAAAGTACAGGTGTCGGTGGGCTTTTTTAACTATAGCATTCACATGGGGGAACCAGGACAGGTTGTTGGTGAACTGGACACCTAAAAACTTGAAGCTCTCGACTATTTCTACTTCACCCCCACTGATGTAGACAGGGGCATGTCCTCCAATACACTATCTCCTTCATTTTGTTGGCAATGAGGGACTCATGACATTGAGTACTCATGATATCTATTTTTCATTTCTAAGTGTAGTAATTTATCCTTTCCTGTGTTAACCATTGATCTGGTCACTTACTACTTTTGTTCAACACATGTATGAGCTGCATTCTCCAATGTTATTGCCACTTCTGCAGTGATGGCCTGTGGCTAGGATGGCTGGCAAACCCTACATAGTTGTAAGAGTTGTAAGCTGCTAAATGCTTCATCAGAGTTCCACTGCACTGGAATAACACTAAATAAAACATTTCAGTATTGTTGGTTTTCTATTTTTAGCATCTATTATTTCTCTATCAATAAACTTGTCTAAACGTGTTTCTTTTTAATAAGTTGAACCACTTCAGTCAACTGTGAATCTAAGGATTGTCAATCCAGCAGTCCATTATTTCAGAGGTTATAGACGAGCTGATTGTTATCTCTCAACTTGGTATTCTCACTCTCATTTGTTAATGTTTCCAAAAATTAAATGAACGTGCTTTATGTTCCATGATTCCAAATGACTATTACCTGAAATTTTGTATTCACATTTATATAGCATGGAAGAAATATATTCTGTAGCATTTAGTCAGAATACGTAGAATAATAAAATAATTCCTTGACAACATTTCCCATTTCTCATGGCTGATCATAGCAACATCAACTTTTATCGATACATTTCACAAGGACCGATTTTAAGATCATTTAAATATTATTTTTTAAGAGTAAACCATGATTAGGATTTAATGTGGAGCTAATGACCTCACCCACTGACTTGGTAAGTCCACCTCCATCAACCTTGGAAGCTGCCACTGAATTTTATCTGACTCAGGCAACTCGTTGCTTGAAGTTGTGGCTTCTGCCCTTGAGGAGGGTTGGCCTATGCCCTAAAGGAGAGCCAGCAATTCTTTAGTCCCAGCATGTGCCAGTGGGAGCAGTGGCCACTGCTGGGATTGCAGTAGGTCCAGCCCAGGGACAGAGCCCAGAGTTAAGATAAATCAGACAGGCCCTAGTGAGGGCTGGGTAATGTTATAACAGTAAGAAGTCTCACAACACCAGGTTAAAGTCCAACAGGTTTATTTGGTAGCACAAGCTTTCGGAGTGTTACTCCTTCTTCAGGTGAGTGAGGAGTTGTGTTCACAAACAGGGCATATATAGACATAAACTCAATTTACAAGATAATGGTTGGAATGCGAGTCTTTACAGGTAATCAAGTCTTAAGGTTACAGACAATATGAGTGGAGAGAGGGTTAAGCACAGATTAAAGAGGTGTGTATTGTCTCCAGCCAGGACAGTGAGTGAGATTTTGAAAGCCCAGGAAAGTCGTGGGGGTTACAGATAGTGTGACATGATGTTATAACAGCTCAGTGGTGGAGTCGAAATGTGTGGGACCAGTTGTTGCTGTTGGAAGGGGAGTGAGGGGGGGCGACTTCCATGAGTCACAGGATGCATTAATTAACCATTTAAGGGCCTCAATTTTCCTAAGGGTGAGAGACGATGGACATGGGAAGTTCCTGCCATCCCATCCAATTTAATGCCCATCGCTTACCTTCCAGCCAATTCCCGAGGGGAAAATAAGGTACTTAAAATTCTGGTTAACATTTTTTGTTGAATTAGACAAAAAAATTGTTTTCTTAATTTGACCAAACAAAACAGCTGCAATCTTCATATTATCACCCAGCCAAGAACTGCAATAGATTTTTCCTTCACAATTAATTTTGCTCTAAGACTTAGACTTAGACTTGGTGGTTAAGGTGCAGTCAAGAACGAACTAATCTATTTGTAATTGCCATGTGATACAGACTATATCAGTTTTATTGCTAATCATTCACATGACCAAAGTAAAAATGAATATTAGAATTGTAGAAAGATAGATTTCTTTCAATTAAAGTCAAAAGCTTAAAAAATATATTCCCGAGGCAAGACACAAAACAAAGCTCAGAATCCTTCCCCAGTTACTAAACACATAAGTACCATTTAAAAATTTCAATGAATATAATTAGCCTTCTTGCATTAATTACTAAAAATAGATATCATTTTCCCTGTATAATTCTAATGTAAAGTCAAATTAATAACATATCCATGTGGATTATCATCCCATTATATGAAAAGGTGCGGTGGCACAGTGATTAGTGCTGCTGCCTCACAGCACCAGCATTCTAGGTTCAATTCCAGCCTTGGGTGACTGTCTGTGTGGAGTTTGAATATTTTTGCCATGTTTCAACCAGGTGCTCCAGTTTCCTCCCACAGTCCAAAGATGTGCAGGTTCGATGGATTGGTGATGCTAAATTGCCCCTTAGTGTCCCAGAATATGTAGATTACGGGGATAGAGTGGGGCTTGTCCTGGGTAAGATCTGCCAGAGAGTTGGTGCAGATTCAATGGGCTGAATGGCCTCCTTCTGACCGTAGGGATCCTATGATCATTTTTGCTATTCAGAACAGATCAATTAAAATGTAAATTTCACTCACTTTTTCCAGCAAATTTAAATTGCTTGTTTCATTCTTTTTTACTCTCTTATAAATGGCTTATCAGCTTTCACATGAAAGCGTGAAAACCATTTGAAATAGAAGTAATTTGCCATCATAGGACAAGTGCTCGCGATCTTCCTTTGATGTAGCAGTCTGCTAAAACTACTGAGTTGTGTGAATTTACATTAATAAAAGGATGTTGATAGCTGTCCTGCACTGGTTGCTTGGGCTCGATTTCCATCATGAAATCAGTAAAAACAGTGTTCTGTCCAGCTTGCACGTGCTCAGTTTGTCACTGAATAGAGTAGAAACTAGGTTAGAGGATTGACAGCTGATTAAGGCATAGCTTTCAGTAGCTCTTATATAAAGAATCTACCTTGATTTTGGTGCCCAATAGTCTTCCGACCATTCATGCCAGCGGGATTTTCCTAACCTGCTGCAGTGAACGGAGATTTGGCTTGTCGCCAAATTCTCCATCTTCGCTGCAGCGAGAGTGTGGTGTAAACGCGTGCTAAGATTGTGCCCCCAGAACTTACTCATGAAACACTTGAAGGTCTCCTCAAGAGCCCCGGAGATGAGGTTAGTGTTGCGTATTGGGGGATGGATGGGTTAATATAGTGGGGAATAGGGTTTGGGTCAGAACGGACAATTATTTTTATATCCCAATGTGCACTTGGCACCTGACTCGATTTTTGAGTGCTCCCATCCATAATGAAGTAGTGGTCCAGTTAAGATTGTGAAACCTCAAATGCAATTTTCATGTACTGGTGTCCAGAAAATGACTCACTCCATTAAAACTTCCGAAAGACACTATTTTTTGTTGGGCCGTGTACTCCCCTCCCCTCTACCCTGAGATTGCCTGCTTGCCATTTAAATTTTGACTTGCCTCTGCAGAGCCTTTGCTGACTTCCAAATCTCCTCCCACACATCAACAATCTGCCTGTCTGGGAACACTGGCAGCTCACTAATGTTGTGAGGATGCGACCCAACCATGAAAATAGTCCAGCCCTCTGACTGGTATCATTGAACGGACATTGCTGATGCCTCACACGTCATCAGCCCAATTTGTGCCACAGCAGAAAATCACCCCTCGGGTTTCAGTGAAACGGTTGTTGAAGCTGATATATTCAACTGATGCCAGGCTGAGAGAATACAAACATAATAAAACTGAACAGACGCATAATTAATTGTAGTGAAATGTCTGGCGACTAATCCTGTTGATATTACTCCTCAGCATACATCCATTTCAGCAGTGTCAGCCTTAGAGCCAAGATTGTTAAAATTCCAAGTCATTGTACTTCTCTTTCAAGAAAGATTTGAAGGTTATCTGCAGTAGAGTACATCAAGTGACCCGGAACACAAGTCCTTTCCTCCAAGGGCTAAATTTTCATTTAAATTAGCTACCTTTTGTGTGCTGGCTTTGGATTCACTCAAAACACAAGATTACAGCAACAAGAATTGCTAGTGGCCAGCCAGGATCCCTCTATTTAATTCAGCAGGACATACAAATTGCTATACGCCAACCTCAATGCTCCAGAGCACTTTTTATGATTGGCTGTTTTTGTTGTGAGCCTCGAATGACAAAGCATATGAGGTTCTTTTATCGACATGGTATGAGCAATATTTGACATTTTCATTTCTGTGGGAACATGTTGGATTGATTCAGAACAGCCAAATTATACAAGTGCGCGTTCACAGAGTGGAGCCTCAGGCCTACGGTCCTTGGGCACTATTTTACCATTTTGATTCTAAGTGCTGGGCGGACTTGAAACTGGGAGTGGTTCAGATCTGACTTTTAGACCCGTTCTCAGGCACCCCCGTACGCACTCTGCCTGAAAAAATATCAGCGATTCTGAATCGCGCTGCACAAGCCTGTGGGAAGGGGCTTAACGCACCCAAAACTCTGCAGCTCCAATTGGTGCCTCCAACTGCGCATGCCCAGAAAAAAAATGATAGAATGCTGCTCCGCTGCCACATCCCTCCAGGGATGGATAATAAGAACATAAGAACATAAGAACTAGGAGCAGGAGTAGGCCATCAGGCCCCTCGAGTCTGCTCCACCATTCAATCAGATCATGACTGATCTTTTCGTGGACTCAGCTCCACTTACCCGCCCGCTCACCATAATCCTTAATTCCTTTACTGTTCAAAAATGTATCTATCCTTGCCTTAAAAACATTCAATGAGGTAGCCTCAACTGCTTCACTGGGCAGGGAATTCCACAGATTCACAACCCTTTGATTGAAGAAGTTCCTCCTCAACTCAGTCCTAAATCTGCTTCCCCTTATTTTGAAGCCATGCTCCCTAGTTCTAGTTTCACCCGCCAGTGGAAACAACTCCCTGCTTCTATCTTATCTATTCCCTTCATAACCTTATATGTTTCGATAAGATCTCCCCTCATTCTTCTGAATTCCAGTGAGTATAGCCCCAGTCTACTCAGTCTCTCCTCATAAGCCAACCCTCTCAGCTCCGGAATCAACCTAGTGAATCTCCTCTGCACCCTCTCCAGTGCCAGCATATCCTTTCTCAAATAAGGAGACCAAAACTGTACACAGTACTCCAGATGTGGCCTCACCAGCACCTTATACAGCTGCAACATAACCTTGCTGTTTTTAAACTCCATCCCTCTCACAATGAAGGACAAAATTCCATTTGCCTTCTTAATTACCTGCTGCACCTGCAAACCAATTCCTTGTGATTCCTGCACAAGGACACCCAGGTCCCTCTGCACAGCAGCATGCTGCAATTTTTTACCATTTAAATAATAGTCCATTTTGCTGTTATTCCTACCAAAATGGATGACCTCACATTTACCAATATTGTACACCATCTGCCAGACCCTCGCCCACTCACTTAGACTATCTATATCCCTTTGCAGACTTTCAGCGTCCTCTGCACTTTGCTCCACCACTCATCTTAGTGTCATCTGCGAATTTTGACACATTACACTTGGTCCCCAACTCCAAATCATCTATGTAAATCGTAAACAATTGCGGTCCGAACACTGATCCCTGAGGCACACCACTAGTCACTGAGGGAAGTGACTAGTCACAATGCGGGAAGAGATCACTGGGCTGTATTGGAGGGCCCCGCTAGGTCGGTCCAGGCACCAGAATCGCATTTTGAGGAGCCCAATGCACCTCTTCACTATCGCACGGGTGGCTACATGGGCCTCATTATAGCGAGTCTCCACCTCTGTCACAGGCCTCCGCACAGGCATCATCAGCCATGTCCGAAGCGGGTAACCCATATCACCCACAAGCCATTCCCGCAGCCTGGGCTCCTCCTCAAATACCTCCGGGATGTCCGGGCTCCTGACAATGAAGCTGCCGTGCACCCACTATCTGATGTTTTGTGCAGACATGCATAATGTTCAGATATGACCGCACATTAGTTGAACATTCAGGGAGTGGAACTCCTTCCTGTTGATGAACCTTCATGGATTCTGTAGGGGGGCCTTGAGGGCGACGTGTGTGCAGTCGATCGCCCCCTGCCCATTAGGCATCCCCGCAATGGCTGCAAACCCTGCAGCCTGGGTTTCCTGATGGGCCTGGTCCAGGTTAAATTTGATGTACTGCCCAGCCCAGGCATACAGGGCTTCTGTGACCTGCTTGACACAGGCGTGCACAGCTGATTGGGAGATGCTACAGACATCTCCGCTCGGGGTCTGGAAGGAGCCAGTCGCATAAAAGTTCAGAGCGGCCGTCAATTTGACAGCCACCAAGAGTGGGTGCCTCCCCCCCGCCTCTAGGTTCCAGGTCCTGCAACAGGTGTTGCACTGTCTCCTTTTGGAGGCGGAGACGTCGGCGGCACACCGTGTCCGACATCTGTTCAAATGACACTCGTGCAAGGAACTGTCGGGGTCTCTGCTCCCTCCTTCTCCTGTGCACCCACCCCCCTGGCCCCAGAATGAATGGTGGCCACCTCCTGCCTCTGGTGGTCGTCTCCCTCTACTCCTGCAAGTGGTAAGGCCCGGGCCCTCTGTGCCCGCAATTCTTCCTCCAGCTCCTCCTCCTCAGCTCCAGCAGCGACCAAAAGAACAACAAGGTCGATTGGTTGCATCGCAAAAGCCAACTCGTCACTCTGAAGTGGGCGGGGGGGGGGAGAGGGGGTGGGGTGGCGGAGAGATGGAGAGGAACACATGTAGAAGTTAAGGAATGCTGCTTGCCTCTAGCACATCAATAGTCACTGTCCATACCCCCCAGTTCCCCCAGCCACATGCCCTCCACAATCACAGCCTCCCCAATTCCCGTAGCCACATGCTCCCCACAATTACAGCTCCTTGCAAAGTTGAGAGGCTGCAGCAGTGCAATTTGCAAGGGCTTTGTGCACATCCTTCAGCTGGAAGTGAGCTGAGTGCACTAGGACTTAGCAGCACCACAAGACCCGGGGTCAGTGCTGAGTCTGGGGTCCATGCTGCAAGTCGGACGTCGGAGACCCTGCTGAGCAACAACCCCCACCCCACACACACTCGCAGAGCCCCGCCGACCCAAGAAAGAAAATGGCTGCAACGAAAGGACACCCGTGAGTCACAGAAAGCTGTTGAACGCTATGCACTTACCTCATCACTAACCCTCACTGATGGAGCGCCTGAATCGGACTTTTATGGAGCATGTCTGTTTCGCACCGATTCGGGATTGACGAACGCGGTGGTAAAGGGGGAATTGCTGGTAAAGTTGGGCGTCCAGCCCATTAATTCAATTTAAATGCATTCAAATGCATTTAAATGGCCGTCACACCCGATTCGGGCATGGTGCCAATTGCGTCCATTTTCGGGCCTTGGTAAAGGGGGAACCAATGCGGAGGCGGGCACAGGTCGCATTACTCGCCTGACGCCCAATTTTACCAAGTTTTCGCGCCTGAAAACGGGAGCAACTTGATGATAAAATCGGGCTCCTTGAGTGCACTTAGAAAATCATGGGGCATGCTCCTAATAGGCACTTCTTGAATTCATGTGCATAGCGTTGAATTTGGGCCCAGAGTGGGAATGTTCTGTTCCATCCAATATGTTACACCTCAGGGATTAGTTTTTACATTGTGTTCTCCTTAAATCATGTCCAAAAACAGCAATTAAGTGCTGTCCCATCTGTGCAAACTGGGCCATCTGCAACAAGTTAAGTTGCTTAAGGCTTTGTCAGTGCCTAGAAACTGCTTCTAAGCTATGTATTTGTATTACAGAGCTCATATGTCTAGTTTTAATCTTTGCAAGTTTTATTTTTTACATTTTTTTCTATTTTGTAGCTGGATTAGGTAGACAGATGCCACATGAAGACATCAGTAGATTTTGCTGTCAGGATGTCACTGGATCTATAAGATACTTCCCACAGTTTAGTTAATTTATTAGCGTCACAAGTAAGGCTTACATTAACACTCCAATGAAGTTACTGTGAAACTCCCCTAGCCTCCACATTCCAGCACCTGTTCAAGTTAATGCACCTAATCAACACAGACTGTGGGAGGAAACCGGAGCACCCGGAGGAAACTCACGCAGACACGGGGAGAATGTGCAAACTCCACACAGGCAGTGACCCAAGCCGGGAATTGAACCCTTGCACTATGAGGCAGCAGTGCTAACCACTGTGCCACTCTTCTACCCCGATTTAATGATCCTAGTTAATGCTAAAACTAATCTTCTGCACAATGGAACAAATTTTAAGGTATTGACAAAGCATGGGAGAAACTTCTACTATGTACTATGAGTAATATTTAACATTTTCACTTTTATGAGGGCATTTTGGATTCATTCACAATAGCCAATTTCACAAGTGCGTGTTTTCAGAGTGGCCCTCACCTCTGCTCACCTGAGTGCAAATTAGAAAATCATTGGGCATGCACTCGATACACAGTCCTGGCAAATTGGGCTCACAGCAACAACGTGAGATCTCCCCGTCAAAAAATGGGCTCTAGAAAATCAAGGTTAATGTGTTCTCCAATTTAAAAATTGTAATCCTGGCTGAGTACGAACAATTCTTGTCATAGTAATCATGTTGAGAACTGTTAGTCTCTCTGATGTTGCAAAGGATAATCTCAACCTATTCTTACAGAATGCATTGCATAGCTTTATGGGTGGCACGGTGGCACAGTGGTTAGCACTGCTGCCTCAAAGCTCCAGGGACCTGGGTTCGATTCCCGACTTGGGTCATTGTCTGTGTGGAGTTGGGATGTTCTCCCCGTGTCTGCGTGGGTTTCCTCCAGGTGCTCCGGTTTCCTCCCACAGTCCGAAGATGTGCGGGTTAGGTTGATTGGACATGCTAAGTTAACTCTTAGTGTCCCGGGATGTGAAAGGTTAGAGGGATTAGCAGGGTAACTAAACGAGGATAGGGCCTGTGGGGGATTGTTGTCAGTGCAGACTTGATGGGCTGAATGGCCTCCTTCTGCACTGTAGGGATTCTATGATTTATACTGATCCCATGTGAAAAAGATGTGCTTGCTAAAAGGGATATATAAATATATACACATGCATATATATAGACATATATAGGTTACATAGAGCATTGATGTTGCCTTGAGGAATGAATAAAGCTGAACTTTCTTGAGGATTCACGGTCTCTCTCGTACATATGCAAGTCATGTTTGCCACTTGTTTAAACTGACATCAAGCAGATTTAATTAACAAGCCAGGAAACTGGAAAGTTGAAAAGAATTTACAAGGTGAGAGAACTATATGTTATTTCAAACTGCACTTGATGCAGAGGGTGCGATCGAAATATAATTTTGTTCCAACCAACAATATGAGCAAGTAAATGCAGCACGTCGTTAAAGAGTTGAGCTAGCCGTTTATACAGGATGCCAGGTAGCCTTTCCAATAATGCTGCAGATAGAACTTATGCCCGATGTGACATTGGAAACTCCATTAGAGATAGACTCTGCCACCAATAGATTAAGTAAGTATTTTCCTGCAGTCTGGGGAATTTTTCATGCCAGTGATTGTGATTGGTTTTGGATTTTCACCTTCTCATGTGGCTGAGTTTGCTCTGAAGCAATTTTTCCCCTGGGTGAATGACAGATTTATTGTCAGTAATTACACTCTCGCCCAAAATGTGGCCGCTGATGAGAAAAATCAAATCCTCAATTCTTTCAGCAATAGTGCTTGAATCCGACAGAGACAGATAGATGAGATCGAGCTCTCTCCACTAACCGTAGGTAAGAGCCATGAGGGAAATTTACTTGTGCAATCTCCATTGCTACAACCAGTGCAAAACAGCCTATACTCGAACAGTTTGATTTTAGAATCTGTCATTTTTATTGTCTAAGAGCTCTGGGGAAATCATTTTAGCCAATCAAAAGACAAAGTGGTGAATGATTGGCATATATGTTTATCACACTGTTGCTGATACTAATGGACGTTGGTCATAAAAGTCGTGGAAAACTCAAAGCAGAATGCCAGCAAGCTCAGTCGATGGTTTTACCCCCATTCCAGAGTCTCATCTTCGAAAATTGAACTAATCTTCAGACTTTCCTTTAATTTCCACTGCTTAATACTGTGAGTTAAAGGCTCATTGATGCTATAATTAGTGCTGCTTTCAGATAGATGGGGGCGGGACGAACAGTTATGGTGTCGAAGAGCAAACATCTTTTTCCGAAAAGGATAGAATATGTAAAATGACCAACCGTCAACACTTAAAGGAGATCCAGGGGGCATCAGAGATAGACGCCAAAATCTTGCTGCTGTTCATACCTGTGGAATCTTATGGTCCCACCGATGGCAGGTTTCCCAGCAGTGAGGGGTGTGTCCAATTGGAAACCCCATTGACAACAATGGGACCATACAGTCTCGCCACCAGAGAGCAGCACACTGTCTCCTGCCGCTGTAAAACATACCGCAGAGAGGGAAAAAAAATCCCATCCAGAATATATTTTGGATATTTGCATCTTGAAAAGAGAGGCCTACCTGCTGTTTGATGCCTCCTTTGAAAAATGAAAGCATAGCTGCATTCAGGAAGACTCAGGGCCCTATTTTACCATTTTGATTCTAAATGCTGGGCGGACTTGAAACTGGGAGTGTTTCAGATCTGACTTTCAGACCCGTTCTCAGGCCTGAAACTCGGCCTCAGCCTGAAAAAAATAGCAGCGATTCTGAATCACGCTGCACAAGCCTGTGGGTGGGGCTTAACGTGCCCGAAACCCTGCAGCTCCGATCGGCGCCTCCAACTGCGCATGCGCAGAAAGAAAGATAGAATGCAGCTCCCCGCCACATCGCTCCTGGGCCGGATAATGCCAACCCCTTGGCCCCTACAGACATTGCCCCACCTGCGCAATATTACTGACTCCCTTATCCCCCAACCCACCCGCCACCAGACTGATCGTGGGCCCCTCCCCTCTCCCCCTCCAACAGTCTCAGGCAGAGTGGCAGCGGACCCCCCTCCCCCCTCACTGATCTCAGGCAGAGTGGCAGCGGACCCCCCTCCCCCTCACTGATCTCAGGCAGAGTGGCAGCGGAACCCCCCCTTCCCCCTCACTGATCTCAGGCAGATTGACAGCGGACCCCTTTCCCTCCTCACTGATCTCAGGCAGAGTGGCAGCGGACCCCCCTCCCCCTCACTGATCTCAGGCAGAGTGGCAGCGGACCCCCCTCCCCCTCACTGATCTCAGGCAGAGTGGCAGCGGACACCCTTCCCCCTCACTGATCTCAGGCAGAGTAGCAGCGGACTCCGCCCCTTCCCCCTCACTGATCTCAGGCAGAGTGGCAGCGCTCCCCCCTCCCCCTCACTGATCTCAGGCAGAGTGGCAGCGGACACCGCTCACACCCCACTCCCAACGATCTCAAGCAAAGAGCCGTTGGATGTTCGGTACTTCCCTCCTTTCTAACCGGAGCGCCCGAATCGGACTTTTGTGGAGCATGTCTGTTTCGTGCCTTTTCTGGATGGGCGAACGTGGTGGTAAAGGGGGAAGTGCCGGTAAGGCTGGGCGTCCAGCCCATTAAGTCAATTTAAATGCATACAAATGCATTTAACTGGCCGTTGCGCCCGTTTTGGGCGTGGTACCAATCGCGTTCAGTTTCGGGCCTTGGTAAAGGGGGAACCGGCGCAGAGACGGGTGCAGATCACGCCCAACTTTACCAAGTTTTCGTGCCCAAAAATGGGCGCAATGTGATAGTAAAATCGGCCCCTCTATGTCAGTATTGTAAATACCACCACGTGGCTGTGTTGCTAAGCTACTAATAGAGTTTAACATGACTGTTTCCAACTGGATCGGAAGGATATTATTATTGTCAACACGAAACAAATATCCCAGTGCAAAAACTCGGGGGGAAGCTGATAGCGTGTGAAATTGGTGTTTGCCAGGAGCACAGAACAAGCTCATGTGAATTGGCAGTCCAATTCATATCATGGTTTTCTTATTGAACTACATATATCTACATGCTACCACCATCCTCAATTGAAAAGAGAGGCGTATGTTAGGTCCAAGCAGCTAAAAACGGAGGGAGCTCTGGAGGAGTATAATGAAAGTAGGAAAATACTCAAACGGGGAATTAGAAGAGCAAAAAGGGGTCACGAAATGTTCTTGGCAGACAGGATTAAGGAGAATCCCAAGGCATTTTATTCATACGTTAGGAACAAAAGGGTTGTTAGGGAAAAAATCGGACCTCTCAGGGACAAAAGTGGGGACTTATGCTTGGAGCCCAAAGAGGTAGGGGAGATCCTAAATGAATACTTTGCGTCGGTATTCACTAAGGAGAGGGATGTGTTGACTGGGAGTGTCTCGGAGGGGAGTGTTGAACCGTTGGAGAAAATCTCCATTACAAAGGAGGAAGTGTTAGGTTTGTTAGAGAATATAAAGACTGACAAATCCCCAGGGCCTGATGGAATCTATCCAAGGCTGCTCAGGGAGACGAGAGGTGAAATCGTTGGGCCTCTGACGCAAATCTTTGTCTCGTCACTGGACACAAGTGAGGTCCCAGAGGATTGGAGGATAGCCAATGTGGTCCCGTTATTTAAGAAGGGTAGGAAGGATAACCCGGGTAATTATAGGCCGGTGAGCTTGACGCCCGTGGTGGGGAAGTTGTTGGAGAAGATTCTTAAAGATAGGATGTATGCGCATTTAGAAAGGAATAAACTCATTAACGATAGTCAACATGGTTTTGTGAGAGGGAGGTCATGCCTCACGAACCTGGTGGTGTTTTTTGAAGAAGTGACCAAAATGGTTGACGAAGGAAGGGCCGTGGATGTTGTCTATATGGACTTTAGTAAAGCATTTGACAAAGTCCCTCATGGTAGGCTAGTGAAAAAGGTTGGATCCCATGGGATAAAGGGGGAGGTGGCTAGATGGGTGGAGAACTGGCTTGGTCATAGAAGACAGAGGGTGGTAGTGGAAGGGTCTTTTTCCGGCTGGAGGCCTGTGACTAGTGGTGTACCGCAGGGCTCTGTATTGGGACCTCTGCTGTTTGTGATTTATATAAATGATCTGGAAGAAGGAGTAACTGGGGTGATCAGTAAGTTTGCGGACGACACAAAACTGGCAGGACTTGCAGATAGTGAGGAACATTGTCAGAGGCTACAGAAGGATATAGATAGGCTGGAAATTTGGGCAAGGAAATGGCAGATGGAGTTCAATCCTGATAAATGCGAAGTGATGCATTTTGGTGGGAATAATGTAGGGAGGAGCTACACGATAAATGGAAGAACCATAAAGGGTGTAGAGACGCAGAGGGACCTGGGTGTGCAAGTCCACAGATCTTTGAAGGTGACGTCACAGGTGGAGAAGGTGGTGAAGAAGGCATATGGCATGCTTGCCTTTATAGGACGGGGCATAGAGTATAAAAGTTGGGGTCTGATGTTGCAGATGTATAGAACGTTGGTTCGGCCGCATTTGGAATACTGCGTCCAGTTCTGGTCGCCACACTACCAGAAGGACGTGGAGGCTTTGGAGAGAGTACAGAGGAGGTTTACCAGGATGTTGCCTGGTATGGAGGGGCTTGGTTATGAGGAGAGATTGGGGAAACTGGGGTTGTTCTCCTTGGAAAGACGGAGGATGAGGGGAGACTTAATAGAGGTGTATAAAATTATGAAAGGCATAGATAGGGTGAACGGTGGGAAGCTTTTCCCCGGGTCGGTGGTGACGTTCACGAGGGGTCATAGGTTCAAGGTGAAGGGGGGGAGGTTTAACACAGATATCAGAAGGACATATTTCACACAGAGGGTCGTGGGGGCCTGGAATGTGTTGCCGGGCAAGGTGGTGGAGGCAGACACACTGGGAACGTTTAAGACTTATCTAGACAGCTATATGAACGGAGTGGGAATGGAGGGATACAAAAGAGTGGTCTAGTTTGGACCAGGGAGCGGCGCGGGCTAATTGTTCCTGGTTTCTCGTTTCAAGGCTTCATTCTATGATCATCTTGCTGGTGCCAGTACAGAGTGAGACTGCGGATAGTTGGGAACCTGTCTCGGGGGCAGGGAATTCATATGGTGTTCGTGGAAGTGGAAATGACTAGGGTTGGGAAGCATTTTCCGATCGGGGCCATTGTGATCTCCTGGACTCGTTTCGATCGCCTCAGGGGGTCGGAGAGGAATTTCCCAGATTTTTTTTCCCCATATTGGCCCTGGGGTTTTTCACTCTGGGTTTTCGCCTCTCCCTGGAGATCACATGGTCTGGAATGGGGGGGTGGGGGTAAGTTAATAGGTTGTAATGAACAAAGCATCGTAGCTGTGAGGGACAGCTCGGTGGATAGGATATTGGTATGTAGATAGGCTGGAAAATTGGGCGGGGATCCTGGATTCAGGATTCAATCCTGGACCGGGGAGCGGCGCGGGCTTGGGGGGCCGAAGGGCCTGTTCCTGTGCTGTATTGTTCTTTGTTCTTTGCTGTCTTCTTGATCCCAGATTGTAAACTTGCCACCAAGGAATCCACAATAACCAATCCTGGCTAATACTACTGAAACTTCCTGCTCTTGGTAACCACTGCCCTCCTTCTTACCATCAATGTCCTCACTCCCACTAATATTATCCTCCCTCTCACCCACACCATCTCTCTCCCTCGATCACTACTCTCCCTCTCACCAGTGCTACCCTACTTCCACTCACTGTTGTCCTCCTTTCATTTTCACTCCCCTCCCTTTCTCCATTGTTAATGATTCACCAACATTACCCCGCCGATCAGCCACTCCTACTCTCCCCTTCACCAACCCTCCACCTTCCAATCACTGCTACTTTCCTCTCTGGTCACTTCCTATTGTTGCCTCTTTCTTATTTTGACACATTTCTCAATTTTCCTGCTTCACAGCTGCCCCTTTCCTGATCACCCCACTACCTCCTCTGATCATTCTTTTCCTCATTCCCTTTCAGGATTATTTGAGGGATGCTGCTGACATTGTATCAGACATGCCTTTGCATCCTTTCCTCCACTAAGCTGCATTGAAACATAGAAAATAGGTGCAGGAGTAGGCCATTCGACCCTTCGAGCCTGCACCACCATTCAATATGACCATGGCTGATCATGCACTTTCAGTATCCCACTCCCACTTTCTCTCTATACTCCTTGATTCATTTAGCCACAAGGGCCACATTCAGCTCCCTCTTGAACATATCTAACAAACTGGCCCCAACAGCTTTCTGTGGTAGAGAATTCCACAGGTTCACAACTCTCTGAGTGAAGAAGTCCTTCCTCATCTCAGTCCTGAATGATTTACCCCTTATTCTTATTCTTCCCATGGGGCAGATAATTAGAAAGCTAAATGATAAATCAGTGCCGAGGAGTAATGCTGCATAAAACTTGGACTGCTCTGTAATCGCTCCCCACACTCCCATTCTACATTTTGTGGACTTGCTGGAATTTATAGGCTCTTGAGTTTAAGCTTAAGGCTGCTCATTAATGTGTTTACTTATCAGTGTCATGCCCTGAACAATGGATCATTGTCTTCAGTTGCCACTCCTTGCCATGCCCACAAATACGGCAATTTTGGGACTAGGCAGCACCTGTAATCCCAAAGGCCACAGGGATTTTACAACTTGAATTCAGGGATAATCAATTTGCTACTTGATCATTGGCTATAAACTCAAAAGGACTTCACCCCTTTCATCTGAATGTTTATGCAAAATTTCCTGAGAAAAAGAATGTTTCTTACATTCTGAGCCAATCCATCATTGGCAAGCTGTTCCAAGTGGAGAAAGGCTGGCTAATATGGATTACATGTTGTTACCATAGTTACTGATATATCTTTACAACATACACACACACACCGGGTGTGATACATTAATGCACATGAGTGGACCAATGATACAGAATGAGTAAGTCAGTGGTGTCTCCAGCTTCAGGTGCCACAGCTACGCTGTAGGTTGCCTTATGTATATCACTGAAAACAATTGAAGTAATACTTGCAGTGCTTCAAACTCCACAGCACTGCCATTGGCAAGGATTTTAGCACGCACTTCACTGTGTTAACTGAAAATTGGAAGGCAATAGTGCAAGGGAACGATAATGAGAGGCAACGACATTTGTTCCTCGAAGAAGAAAGACCACTGGCAACATGAGAACAGTTGATTAATGGTGGGGGTGAAGCTGGTATTTGTCAGGAGCATGATATGGGTGCTTAGCAAATCAACAGCCTGTTTTACACCATGCCCGATTTCTTTCTGCTAAGTTCAAAAAGAAAACCATGATATGAATTGGACTGCCAATTCACATGAGCTTGTTCTGTGCTCCTGGCAAACACCAATTTCACACGCTATCAGCTTCCCCCCGAGTTTTTGCACTGGGATATTTGTTACGTGTGGACCATAATAATATCCAGTTGGAAACAGTCATGTTAAACTCTATTAGTAGCTTAGCAACACAGCCACGTGGTGGTAATTACAAAACTGACATAGAGAATACAATCTTTAATTAGTGACAACAATCACCTAAAAATAACAACACAGAAAGTGCCTGTTCAGCCCATACAGTCCACATTGGTGTTTGTCCTTCAATGTGCCATGTTCTCTTTATTCAAATTTTTTGTTCAACTACCTGCCTTAATCTATTCCTAAAATTGAACACGGTCTCTCCTTGAATCATCAGCTCTGTTATTACATTCCACACTCTCACCATGAAGTATTTAACATAGACTTTTCAACTTATTAAACAATGTGGTGTAAAATGCATTCTGGAGCTATGGTAAAAATAGTCTGGAAATATATTAGACATAAAACTGTAACTCTCCCCCACAGCATCACACAAGCAAAATATTTAATAGATGACTGAACATAATTTTAAAAATTCATTCACAGGATGTGTGCACGGCTGGCAAAGCCAGCTTTTGTTAAACATTACTAATTGCCTTTGCGATGTTAGTAATCAGCAGCTTTTTTTGAACTGCTGCAGTCCATGAAGTGTAGGTACACCCACAGGGCTGTCCGGGAAGATTTTGACCCAGCAACAAAGAAGGAAAGATAATGGTGGGTGGAGGGCGGTGGGATTTTCAGGCCCCTTCTCCGCAGCTTGGTTCTCGGTGGTGGGAGGCAGCCTGCTGTTGCTGGGCGGGGCATCTTCTGGTCTCTCCCTTTGATTTCACCCACCACTGCTAGGAAACCCCCAGTGGGGAGTCACTGTCGATGGGACCAGAAGATTCCACCTGCAGGAAGAGCTGGAAAATCACTCCCAGAATGGTGTGTGATCTGGAGGTAGTGGTGTTCCCATGCATCAGTTGCCTTTATTCACTGAGGATTTGGACAGTGCTGTCACAAGTATTGGCGAGTTGCTACAGTACATGCTGTAGGTGGTAGATATTACAGTATGCCTCTGTTGGAGGGATGGAATGTTTAACAAATTGTTTGGGGAACTAATCAAGTGGGGTTGTTTTGTCCTCGAGGGTGTCAGGATTCAGAAGTATATTCAGGATTCAGAAGTATACCTGGAGCTGAACTCATCGAGACAAGTGGAGAAAATGCCAGAACTGAATTTTGAGAATTTTACAATAATTTCAAACTAAAAGTCATTGGGGAGAATTTTCCCATCCGGCTCGCCACGGGAATTGTAGCGGACGGGCGCAGACCATGCAAAGGTCCTTTGACCTCGGCGGGCAGAATTTTCCATCACCCTATCCCACCGCCACCTTCACCCACGGCAGGAGCTGAAAAATCAATTTCTCGCCATTGTAAATGGTGGTGGGATTTTCCACTCCTGCCCACCACCAGATGCTGACGTGGAACGCATTTGCTTCTTACGGTGGCACAGTGGTCAGTACTGCTGCTTCACAGCACCAGGGATCCAGATTCGATTGCCAGCTTCAGTCTCTGTCTATGTACGTTCTCCCCGTATCTGCGTGGGTTTCCTCCGGATGCTCCGGTCTCTTCCCACAGTCCGAAAGATGTTCTGGTTAGGTGCATTGGCCATGCTAAATTCCCCCTCGGTATACCCAAACAGGCACCGGAGTGTGGCGACTAGAGGATTTTCACAGTAACTTCATTACAGTGTTAATGTAAACCTACTTGTGACACTAATAAACAAACTAAACTAAACTAATGGGATGCAGATGAAGGCCCAACCGGAAGTGTACTTCCCCATCCAAACGTCAGTGCCGCCACCGAGAACCATTCCAGTCCAGAATACATCTGGACCAATGTGGCATGTACATGTTGCACTTACCTCTAGAAGGCCTGGAGTTTACGGAGGTAAACTGGTTTGTCAAGAGGATGGAACTTGAGGGATAGCTTAAATTGGAAGGAAATAAATACGGTAATGGAAATTAGAAAAGTAACAAGTGAAATTAGAAGGCAGGTGAAACAAAGGTGAGCATCAACTGAGTTTAGAATGTGGAATAATGTCAAAAAAACAATGTTAAAGGCACTCTACCTGAATGTGCACAGCATTCACAACAAGGTAGATGATTTAAAGGCACAAATAGAGGTAAAAGGGTATGATCTAATTGGCATCATGGAAACATGGCTACAGGGTGACCAAGTCTTGGAATTGAATATTCAAGGATTTACAACATTTAGGAAAGAAAAAGGAGGTGTTGTTGCTGATAATAAGGGATGGGATCAGTACATTAATCAGGAAGGATCTCAAATTAGAATAACAAAATGTGGAATCTGTTTGGTTGGAGCTAAGAAACAGCAAGGTGCAGCAAACATTGGTAGAAGGTGTTTATAGGCTACCAAACAGTAGTGGTAATGTGGGGCATGGTACTAACCAGGAGATGAGAGCAGCATGTACCATGACTAATATAGTCATGGGTGACTTCAATCTGCATATTGACAGAGTAAACCTAATGAATACTAATACTGTGGGGGACAAGTTTCTGGAATATGTCAGGGGTGGTTTTCTGTACAGTCTGTTGAGGAACGTGGTAAATAACAGGCTACTTTAGAAACATAGAATCATAGAATCACTACAGTGCAGAAGGAGGCCATTCGGCCCATCGAGTCTGTACCGACAAAAATCCCACCCAGGCCTTATCCTCACAACCCCACATATTTACCCTGCAAATCCCCCTGACACTAAAGGGCAATTTGGCATGGCCAATCAACCTAACCTGCACATCTTTGCACTATGAGAAGAAACCGGAGCACCCAAAGGAAACCCATGCAGTCACGGGGAGAACGTACAAAGTCCACACAGTCATCCAAGGTGAACTCGGGTCCCTGGCGTTGAGAGGCAGCAATGCCGTCCCCAGATCTAATATCATGTAATGAAAAAGGGCTAACAAAGGAAATTATTAAGATATGAGGTGGATACATAAAAAGGAACCTTTAACTGAGATAAATGGATACGTAAAAAGGAACCTTTAGCTGAGATAAATGTGGATCCATTACAGACAGTCAGGAGAATTCATATTGGGGAATAGAGATATGACAAAGAAGCTAAATGATTACTTTGTGCCTGCCTTCACGGCGGAAGATACAAAAAATCTCCCAGAATTAGAGATCCAAGGAACGAGGAAGAATGAGGAATTGAAGGAAATTACTATGAGTAAGAAGGTTGTATTGGAGAAATTAATGGAACTGAAGGTTGATTAGTTCCTGGGACCTGATGATATACATCCTAGAGTGTTGAAAATGTTATTATGGAGATAGTGGATACATTGATGATCATCTTCCAAAATTCTATAGATTCTGGAACGGTTCATACAGATTACAAAGTAGCAAATGTGACCCCATTGTTTAAGAAGGGAGTGAAAGAGAAAACAGACCTGTTAGCCTGACAACAGTAATGGGAAGGCTTATAGAGTTTATTGTAAAGGATGTGATAAGTAGACAGCTGGATGATAATCATCTGATCGTGCATATTCAACATGGATTTATAAATGGGTAAGCATGTTTGATAAACTTGGAATTTTCTGAGAACTTTAAAAACAGAATTGTTAAAGGGGAGTCAGTGGATATAGTATACTTGGATTGTCAGAAGGCTTTTGATAAAGTTTGGTTAGCAAAATCCGAGCACATAGGATAGGTGGTAATATACAGGCATGGATTAAGAATTGGCTAACAGGTAGAAAACAGAGTATGGGAATGAATGAGTCATTCTCATGTTGGCAGGCTTGTATTAGTGTGGTACCGCAAGTATCAGAACTTGGGCCCCAGCTATTCATATTATATACCAGTGATGTGGATGTGGGGACCAAATGTGATATTTCCAAGTTTGCAGATGACACAAAGCTAGGTGGGATTGTGTGCAAAGCAGCTTCAAGAGGATTTGAACAGACTTAGTGAATGGGCAAGAGCATGACAGATGGAATATATTGTGGACAAATATGAGGTTATCTGCTTTGGTAGGAGGAACAGAGGTGCAGAGTATTTCTCAAATGGTCGGAGATTAGAAACTGCAGATGTAGAAAGGAATCAAGATGTCCCCATCAATAAGTCACTGTTATGCCTCCTCCTGCCATCTGGTGGAAAGAGAACATCTCACCTGGACTCCACATGGTCGAGCGGGATGCCCAAGGAGGCATCGCTGAATTTGGGTGCCGGAGCTCCCTGTCCACTTCTGGCCATCTGCTCAATCGGTGTTGTGTAGTTAGTGTCTGGATGCGTTTTAAATATGGCACCCTGATATGGTGCCAGGGCGTGCACCATCCAGCCAGCCCTGCCGCACTAAACATCAGGAAACCCGCGATTGCATAACTAACGTGGACGGGATTGTGCAATATTGTGCAAATTTCCAGCAGCCGCGACAGTGGGAAACTCTATCCGTCCCTACCCCACCAAGGGCCCTCATCCCAGATAGGAAAATTTTGCCCAGGAATACAATTCTACCCTTTACTCTATTAAAGCACACTTGGGTCCCAAACTTCCATGGAGAGGTTATCACGGTCAGATTGCCATTCCACTTCTTTTTACTGTTGGGGAGCTGCACATTTCTGGCCTGGTCTCAGATGTCAAAAGAACAAAGACGAACAAAGAACAATACAGCTCAGGAACAGGCCCTTCGGCCCTCCAAGCCTGCGCCGCTCATGTGCCCAACTAGACCATTCGTTTGTATCCCTCTATTCCCAGTCTGTTCATGTGGTTATCTAGATAAGTCTTAAACGATCCCAGCGTGTCCGCCTCAGTCACCTTGCTTGGCAGTGCATTCCAGGCCCCCACCACCCTCTGTGTAAAATACGTCCCCCTGACATCTGTGTTGAACCTTGCCCCCCTCACCTTGAACCCGTGACCCCTTGTGTTCGCCACCTCCGACCTGGGAAAAAGCTTCCCACTGTTCACCCTATCTATGCCCTTCATAATTGTATACACCTCTATTAGGTCGCCCCTCATCCTCTGTCTTTCCAGGGAGAACAACCCCAGTTTACCCAATCTCTCCTCATAGCTAAGACCCTCCAGACAAGGCAACATCCTGGTAAACCTTTTCTGTACTCTCTCCAAAGCCTCCACGTCCTTCTGGTAGTGTGGCGACCAGAACTGGACGCAGTATTCCAGATGTGGCCTAACCAACGTTCTATACAGCTGCAACATCATATGCCAACTTTTATATTTTATGCCCCATCCAATAAAGGCAAGCATGCCATATGCCTTCTTGACCACCCTCTCCATCTGTGCTGCCACCTTTAAGGATCCGTGGACTTGTACACCCAGGTCCCTCTGTGTGTCTATACTCCTGATGGTTCTGCCACTTATTGTATAGCTCCCCCTTACATTAGATCTACCGAAATGCATCACTTCGCATTTATCTGGATTAAATTCCATCTGCCATGCCCATGACAGGGGATTTAGAAGGGGTGGATGGCAGGGGCAGGTGGAGGGGGGATGGGTACAGTGGTGAGGCAGTCAAATTGGGTGTCAGTGGGGTGACTGGGAAGTTGGCTGTGTAGTTACCCAGATGTGAGATAAGGCTTTACTCTATCTTTCCAGTGTAGCTATCAAGATAATTTCGATAGAAGTGTCCAAACTCTCCAACTCTAACTTGAAGACTTCCACGTACAGTCCCGGGAATTGGAAATTTCCCATCACAAATTGAAACTTCTCCAGAAACTTGCAAAAATGTTTCACATAAAACAGGCTCTTATGCTAATGGTAGGCGTGCTACTAATTTTACACTCCATGGAATGTAAGGATGTTCAGACCCATCATTTATATGTGTATATATTGAACAACACCAGATTGTCTAATCTTGATAATCAAGCAGGCATTTGCAATAACATGCACATGTGTTTTACTGCCCACCAAAGCCCACACTAAATCACAAAATAAATGTTCTCTTTGAGCCATTCAATTCTGGCAGAGCTTGTGTATAGTTTTATGAAGAATTATTGATCGGAAATAGAATTAGTTAAGATATTCTAAACAACTTTGTTTGCCTCTTTGAAACAAAATTCGTTTTCTCATAATAGATTTGGATGCAACACCAAATTGGATACAACAGTTCTTTATTTCAAGCAGAGGTGAAACTCAAATATTTCAGTAATTTAGAGAAATATAGAATTATTTTACCCCATCCTTGCCAGCTCTACACATTGAGCATGCAGTCCAGCAGGCATCTGCCAGTGTGGCACCTCAATATCTGCATTGGAAGGTTCTTCACCCTTACACCCTCTTCAACCCTTCACCTCATATACCCCTTTCAGTCATGTAGTGTGTATACTGAATAATAAACAGAAAATGCGAAATGTATTCAACAGATCAGGAACACCTGTGAAGAGAGAAACAGAGGTGATGGCCGCGATTTTCCAGCCCCACCCTTCCCTTTTTGAACGTTTTGCTGGGTCATCAAATTTTCCATCATGCTCGCAGGACTGGGAAATCCCAACCAGTATTTCAGATCAGGAAACTCTTGTCAAGACTACATTTTTTTGAAGGAATGGACTGTGTATATCATCTGCTTATTTGCATCTGTCTCCTTTTGGCATTGCAAAAGAATATGAATTCACTCAAAGCCCAGGTATTAAAGCTCATCAAACACTATGGGCAGGATTTTACGGCCTCAGGTGAGCAAGAACGGAAATTCCCGCGCAAGGTCAATGAACATTTCCAATGTCTGCTCCTCGCCCACTCCGATTCTGTGGTGGGCGGGGTGGTAGATTTCTGGTGAATGGGCGCAATGTTCTTGTCTCCCCCGCCACGGGAATCGTAGCGGGCAGTGGTGGACCATGCAAAGGTCCATTGACTTCCAGCAAGAATTTCCGACCTTGGGGTGAGTGCAACCGGAAAATCCTCCCTATCTATTTACCAGCTCTGTTTATCCCATCTTTTCAGGTAATCAGTAATAACTCCTCATCTGTTAATGATTCATCTGAGGTGATCGACCTCTAGCTAATATGCACATTTCGATCGTTTTTGTTCTTCCTCAATACTTCAGCAATTGCTTTTCCAGTTGTCTATCCAATTGTGTAAGGCATGATGGCAGAATAAGTATAAGATGTCCATTTCTAAATCTTTACAGACTGCTCATCGTGAGGTGAAGATCAATTTCTGATCCGCATTTCCGAGTCAATGAAGGTTTTTCCAGGTTGCCAGATTTTCTGTCCCGCCCGCATTGGGTACCGCCACTGGCAGGGGTGAGCGATTTTAACACTGGCCAGCTGTTAATAGGTCAGCCAGCACATGATTGCTTTCAACTGCCAGCTTTGGGCGATTCAAACACATGCCGATTTGGCACACACCGAGTGTAATATTCAGGCCCAGAATTGTATCTTACAGAACAGGATTGTGAATTAACAATAAGAAGTCTCACAACATCAAGTTAAAGTCCAATCAGTTTATTTGGAATTACAAACTTTCAGAGCACTACTCCTTCCTCAGGTGAGTGAAGAGTTGGGGCTACAAATACAGCAGATATAGACAGAGACACAATTGCAAGAAAATGGTTGGAATGTGAGTCTTCATAGGTAATCAAGTCTTTACAGGTACAGACAGTGCAAGTGGAGAGAGAGTTAAGCAAAGGTTAAAGAAGTCTGAATTGTCTCAAGCCAGGACAGTTAGTAGGATTTTGCAAGCCCAGGCCAAATGGTGGGGGGTTACAGATAGAACATAGAACATAGAACAGTACAGCACAGAACAGGCCCTTCGGCCCATGATGTTGTGCCGAGCTTTATCTGAAACCAAGATCAAACTATCCCACTCCCTATCATCCTGGTGTGCTCCATGTGCCTATCCAATAACCGCTTATATGTTCCTAAAGTGTCTGACTCCACTATCGTTGCAAGCAGTCCATTCCACATCCCAACCACTCTCTGCATAAAGAACCTACCTCTGATATCCTTCCTATATCTCCCACCATGAACCCTATAGTTATGCCTCCTTGTAATAGCTCCATCTAAACGAGGAAATAGTCTTTGAACGTTCACTCTATCTATCCCCTTCATCATTTTATAAACCTCTATTAAGTCTCCCCTCAGCCTCCTCTGCTCCAGAGAGAACAGCCCTAGTTCCCTCAACCTTTCCTCATAAGACCTACCCTCCAAACCAGGCAGCATCCTGGTAAATCTCCTCTGCACTCTTTCCAGTGCTTCCACATCCTTCTTATAGTGAGGTGACCAGAACTGCACACAATATTCCAAATGTGGTCTCACCAAGGTCCTGTACAGTTGCAGCATAACCCCATGGCTCTTAAACTCCAACACCCTGTTAATAAAAGCTAACACACTATAGGCCTTCTTCACAGCTCTATCCACTTGAGTGGCAACCTTTAGAGATCTGTGGATATGGACCCCAAGATCTCTCTGTTCCTCCACAGTCTTCAGAACCCTACCTTTGACCCTGTAATCCACATTTAAATTAGTCCTACCAAAATGAATCACCTCACATTTATCAGGGTTAAACTCCATTTGCCATTTTTCAGCCCAGCTTTGCATCCTATCTATGTCTCTTTGCAGCCTACAACAGCCCTCCACCTCATCCACTACTCCACCAATCTTGGTGTCATCAGCAAATTTACTGATCCACCCTTCAGCCCCCTCCTCTAAGTCATTAATAAAAATCACAAAGAGCAGAGGACCAAGCACTGATCCCTGTGGCACTCCGCTAGCAACCTGCCTCCAGTCCGAAAATTTTCCATCCACCACCACCCTCTGTCTTCGATCAGATAGCTAGTTACCTTTCCAATCGGCCAACTTTCCCTCTCTCCCACACCTCCTTACTTTCATCATAAGCCGACCATGGGAGACCTTATCAAACGCCTTACTAAAATCCATGTATATGACATCAACTGCCCTACCTTCATCAACACACTTAGTTACCTCCTCAAAAAATTCAATCAAATTTGTGAGGCACGACTTGCCCTTCACGAATCCGTGCTGACTATCCCGGATTAATCCGCATCCTTCTAAATGGTCGTAAATCCCATCCCTAAGGACCTTTTCCATCAATTTACCAACCACCGAAGTAAGACTAACCGATCTATAATTACCAGGGTCATTTCTATTCCCTTTCTTAAACAGAGGAACAACATTGGCCACTCTCCAGTCCTCTGGCACCATCCCCGAGGACCCAAAGATCAAAGCCAAAGGCTCTGCAATCTCATCCATGACATGAACCCAAGATCCCGGTTGAGGCCATCCTCATGTGTGCGGAACTTGGCTATCAGTTTTTGCTCGGCGATTCTGCTTTGTCATGCGTCTTGAAGGCCGCCTTGGAGAACGTTCATCCACCCAAAGATCGCAAGCTGAATGCCCTTGACTGCTGAAGTGTTCCCCGACTGGAAGGGAACACTCCTGCCTGGCGATTGTCGTGCGGTGTCCGTTCATCCATTGTCGTAGCGTCTGCATAGTCTCGCTGATGTACCATGCCTCAGGACATCCTTTCCTGCAGTGTATGAGGTAGACAATGTTGGCCGAATCACATGAGTATGTACCGTGTACCTGGTGGGTGGTGTTCTCACATGTGATGGTAGTATCCATGTCGATGGTCCGGCACATCTTGTAGAGATTGCAGTGGCAGGGCTGTGTGGTGTCGTGGTCGCTGTTCTCCTGAAGGCTGGTTAGTTTGCTGCGAACAATGGTCTGAACAAAGAGAACAAAGAACAAAGAACAATACAGCACAGGAACAGGCCCCTCGGCCCTCCAAGCCTGCACCGATCATGTGTTCCTAACTAGACCATTCGTTTGTATCCCTCTATTCCCAGTCTGTTCATGTGGCTATCTAGATAAGTCTTAAACAATCCCAGCGTGTCTGCCTCAACCACCTTGCTTGGTAGTGCATTCCAGGCCCCCACCACCCTCTGTGTAAAATACGTCCCCCGCATATCTGTATTGAACCTTGTCCCCCTTACCTTGAACTCGTGACCCCTTGTGTTTGTCATTTCTGACCTGGGAAAAAGCTTCCAACTGTTCACCCGATCTATGCCCTTCATAATTTTATAAACTTCTATTAGGTCGCCCCTCAACCTCCATCTTTCCAGGGAGAATAACCCTAGTTTACTCAATCTCTCCTCATAGCTAATACCCTCCATACCAGGTAACATCCTGGTTAGCCTTTTCTGCACTCTCTCCAAAGTCTCCACGTCCTTCTGGTAGTGTGGCGACCAGAACTGGATACAGTATTCCAAATGTGGCCAAACCAACGTTCTATATAACTGCAACATCATATGCCAACTTTTATACTCTATGCCCTGTCCAATAAAGGCAAGCATTCCATATGCCTTCTTCACCACCTTTTCCACCTGTGCTGCCATCTTTAACGATCTGTGGACTTGCACACCCAGATCCCTCTGTGTGTCTATACTCCTGATGGTTCTGCCATTTATTGTATAGCTCCCCCTCACATTAGATCTACCAAAATGCATCACTTCGCATTTATCTGGATTAAATTCCATCTGCCATTTCTCCGCCCAATTTTCCAGCCTATCTATATCCTGCTGTATTCTCTGACAATGTTCATCACTATCCGCAACTCCAGCAATCTTTGTGTCATCCGCAAACTTACTAATCAGACCAGCTACATCTTCTTCCAAATCACTTATATATATCACAAACAGCAGAGGTCCCAGTACAGAGCCCTGCGGAACACCACTAGCCACAGACCTCCAATCAGAAAAAGACCCCTCCACTGCTACCCTCTGTCTTCTATGGCCAAGCCAGTTCTGTACCCATCTAGCTGGTTCACCTTTGATCCCGTGAGATTTAAACTTTTGCACCAGCCTGCCATAAGGGACCTTGTCAAATGCTTTACTGAAATCCATATAGACGACATCCATGGCCCTTCCCTCGTCAATCATTTTTGTCACCTCCTCAAAAAACTCAACCAAATTTGTGAGGCATGACCTCCCTCGTACAAAACCATGTTGTCTATCGCTAATGAAATTATTCAGTTCTAAATGTATATAGATCCTATCTCTAAGAATCTTCTCCAACAATTTCCCTACCACGGACGTCAAGCTTACTGACCTATAATTACCCGGGTTATCCTTGCTACCCTTCTTAAATAACGAGACCACATTTGCTATCCTCCAAACCTCTGGGACCTCACTTCCCAGTGATCCACGAATCTGAAACCCTCCCTCCTGCACCAGTTCTTTAGCCACGTGTTCAGCTGCACAATCTCCCTGTTCCTAGCCTCACTAGCACGTGGCACGGGGAGTAATCCAGAGATTGCTACCCTCGAGGTCCTGCTTTTTAGCCTTCTACCTAACTCCCTAAATTGCTCTTGCAGGACCTCCCTGCTCTTTCTGCCTACGTCATTTGCACCAATGTGGACAATGACATCTGTCTGATTACCCTCCCCTTTTAGGATGCTTTCTACCCGCTCAGAGACATCCAGGACCCTGGCACCAGGGAAGCAGACTACCATCCTGGAGTCTCGTTCGCGCCTGTCTGTGCTTCTGACTATTGAGTCCCCCACTACTATTGCTCTCCTATTCTCCCCCTTTCCCTTCTGAGCCACAGAGCCCGGCTCCGTGCCAGAGACCTGGTCACCGTGGCTTACCCCTGGAAGGTCATCCCCCCCAACAGTATCCAAAACGGTATACTTATTTTGGAGGGGAACGACCACAGGGGATCCCTGCACTGGCTGCTTCCTCCCCTCCCCTCTCCTCACTGTCACCCAGCTAGCTTCGTTTTTAGGTGTTACCACCTCCCGATAACTGTATCACCCCCTCTGCCTCCCGAATGATCCGAAGTTCATCCAGTTCCAGCTCCAATTCCCTAAGGCGGTCTGTGAGGAGCTGGAGCTGGGTGCACCTCCCACAGGTGAAGTCAGTCTGTTTGAGGTTGCACGGTTGTTTGAAGGCAAGTAGTGGGAGTGTGGGGATGGCCTTGGCGAGATGTTCGACTTCATCAATGACATGTTGAAGGCTCCAAAGAAGATGTCGTAGTTTCTCCGCTCTGAGGAAGTACTGGACGATGAAGGGTACTCTGTCGGTCGTGTCTTCTGAAGAGGTTGGTGTGGTTTTTCGCGGTGTACATCAACAAGTTCCATCCCACCATCAGACTCAACATGGACGACTCTCTGGAATCGGTTGCATTCCTGGACACACGCATCTCCATCAAGGACAGTCACCTCAGCACTTCACTCTACCGTAAGCCCACGGATAACCTCACGATTCTCCACTTCTCCAGCTTCCACTCTAAGCACGCTAAAGAAACCATCTCCTACGGATAAGCCCTCCGTGTATGCAGGATCTGCTCAAATGAGGAGGAACGCAACAGACACTGAATGACGCCCTCATAAGAACGGGATATGGCGCTCGACTCACCGATCGACAGTTCCGATCCGCCACGAGAAAAACCGCACCGACCGAGCAGAAACGGATAGCCAAGTTCCGCACGCATGAAGACGGCCTCAACCGGGATCTTGGGTTCATGTCACACTACATGTAACTCCCACCATTTGGCCTGGCCTTACAAATTCCTACTAACTATCCTGGCTTGAGATAATTCAACCTCTTTAACCTGTGATTATCCCTTTCTCCACTCGCACTGTCTGTACTTGTAAAGACTTGATTACCTGCAGAGATTCGCATTCTAACCATTATCTTGCAGTTGTGTCTCTGTCTATATACGCTGTGTTCGTGAACCCACCAATCCCCTCACCTGATGAAGGAGCAGCGCTCTGAAAGCTCATGATTCCAAATAAACTTGTTGGACTTTAACTTGGTGTTGTGAGACTTCTTATTGTGCCCACCCCAGTCCAACGCCGGCATCTCCACATCATTAATTAACAATGGCATGTTTTTAAGCTAAGGGATGGCAATGATACAGAATATATATGTTGATTATATCAAACTCCTTCAAGTGTCAAGATGACATGTATAAATAAATGAGTAAGAACCAATGAAAATCGAACAACAGTGCACAACTTGGAGAGAGGTTGGAGGGGAGCTAGAGATACAATAAAATGAAGATAAAGAAATGGGTTTTATGACTAAAGTTTTAGAATATAAAAGCTGACATTTAACGGCAGATCTGTATGAAACCATAATAAAACCACAGAGTAAAGGGTGCCGTTACAGGACTCCAGGCCAGTGAAAGGATGTTACTCTCATAAAGAGAAAATATATAAACAATAAAATCTTCAAAAGTTGTGGCTAGGAGAACAGAGAAGATTACAGGCTGATTTCTAGAGGTGAAGAGGTGGGACAGGGTAGTTAGGAGCAAATCGTTTTTAGTGATTGACAATTTAGGAATAGATATTGGTTTAAATTTAAGGGATTTGGGACAGAGAGCAGAAATCCTTTTTACACAGATTTATCAGGCTGTGGAAAGCATTAGCAGAGTTAGTGAGCGAAACAGTGGCCATCCAACTGTTTAAAATAGATCCTTTTGGGTGTTTGAAATCAATATTGATTAAGGGCTAACGGAAAAAGGGCAGGCACATGGGTATTGCACTTGTATGGAGTTTCAGCATCAACACGATCTGGTTGGGTTGAACAGCCTGTTTCTCTGTTGTAGTTTCTGTGTAATTCAATCTAATTATTCCTTTATCGGGAAACCTCAGAAGGTGAAGAGTAGTTTATATCAAATGAGTTGAGTCAATATTTGCCTTCACCCATAATAATAATTATTTTTTTCAAACCAAGAGTGTGGTAAATTAAATTAGTCAAGCATATTCAATTCTGGTAGAATATCATTTGAATATAATTCAAAAAAGCCCTTGTGCTCCAGGGCATTGCCATCTTCAATTATTTTTTATTTAAAAGCCAGGAGACGTGTACAGAATTTACAGACACATTTCCCACCATGTTGTATTTAAAATAAAACTTACAATGCTTTTGCAAGTGTGTATTTTGTTCAGCAGAACATATTGTACATTTGTGGCCCCTGCCTCAGAAACAGTATTTGGTATATGTTGTGCCTCAGACCTGCTTCTCCAATGTTGCAGGCAACACTGGGGAAAGTGGAGTTTTAACCTTAAAAGGCACAGTGAGAAGTCTCACAACACCAGGTTAAAGTCCAACAGGTTTACTTGGAATCACAAGCTTTCGGAGTGCTGCTCCCATTGATGGAGCTGCGCTCCAAAAGCTTGGGATTCCAAATAAACCTGTTGGACTTTAACCTGGTGTTGTGAGACTTCTTACTGTGCCAACCCCAGTCCAATGCTGGCATCGCCACATCATGGCAACCTTAAAAGGTGCACGGAATTAGGCCTGGGTGAGGGAATTAAGTTCAATGAAAATGTTGATGCCATCGTGCTACCTATCACAGCGCCTTTTCTATTGAAGGCTGTATTAATGGTTATAATATAACAGAAGGATAAGCTGCAGTACGATCAATATGTGCAACACAATAGTTAAATATTTTAAAATAGGAATATGCCAGGAAGCAATTTTAACCTTACCCACTTGTTTGCTTATTTAATGCTCAATCATTGTGGAGACCAACTTAGATAAGCCTGAATGAATTGAAGTGGGTGGGCACTTAAACCTACCCAGCTTACTAACTCAATTTGTAGCCCCCAGAAATTGACCATTCTCTATTTTCACCTGGCCTACTGAGTCGGTACAGTAAGAGTTTTAACAACACCAGGTTAAAGTCCTGACAGACCATTGTCCGCAGCAAACTACCCAGCCTTCAGGAGAACAGTGACCACGACACCACACAACCCTGCCACAGCAACCTCTGCAAGACGTGCCAGATCATCGACACGGATGCCATCATCTCACGTGAGAACACCATCTACCAGGTACACGGTACCTACTCTTGCAACTCGGCCAATGTTGTCTACCTGATATGCTGCAGGAAAGGATGTCCTGAGGCATGTTACATTGGGGAAACCATGCAGACGCTATGACAACGGATGAATGAACACCGCTCGACAATCACCAGCCAAGACTGTTCTCTTCCTGTGGGGGAGCACTTCAGCGGTCACGGGTATTCAGCCTCTGATCTTCGGGTAAGGCGGCCTTCACGACACACGACAGCGCAGAGTCGCTGAGCAGAAACTGATAGCCAAGTTCCGCACACATGAGGACGGCCTGAACCGGGATGTTGGATTCATGTCACACTATCAGTAACCCCCACAGCTTGCCTCCTGGACTTGCAGAATCTCACTGGCTGTCCTGTCTGGAGACAATGCACATCTCTTTAACCTGTGCTTAATGCTCCCTCCACTCACATTGTCTGTATCTTTAAGACCTGATCAGCTGTAAAGATTCGCATTCTAAACAGTATTCTGTAAATTGATTTTGTGTCTCTGTATGCCCTGTTTGAGAGCAGATATCCACTCCATCTGATGAAGGAGCAGTGCTCCGAAAGCTAATGGCATTTGCTACCAAATAAACCTGTTGGACTTTAACCTGGTGTTGCTAAAACTCGTACTGTGTTTACCCCAGTCCAATGCCGGCATCTCCACATACTGAGTAGGTGGCAAGGACATTTACACAAAACTAGCGGAGTCCTTACTTGGGGGCGGCAAGGTGGCACAATGGTTAGCACTGCTACCTCACAGCGTCAAGGACCAGGGTTAGATTCTTGGCTGTGGAAGCACACCCCTGCTCTCACCAATCACCCCACATCCCGCACTGGGATCCATCTGTCTGGCACCAGTGATCTCAATGCCACACCTCCATTGCAGACCTGCTCCATGATGTCACCTCTGCCTGGTTCTGGTCCAGCAGTGGCCACAGCCTCTTATGTTGCTGCTGGAACTGAAGAGCTGCCAGCCAATCAAAAGTGCTGGCTGCAGTCGATGTGGGGACAGGGGGGGCGCGATTCTCCCAAAATTGCTGAACTGGTGAGAAAACTGTTCTAGATCACGGCTGCTTTTTCAGTTCTACTTCAGACCAGAATCTCCCCACTCTGTGCACTGCAGAGGTCCCAATCATGAATCTCACTAAAAACCCGGGAGGGGCGGGGCTTATTCACGCCGGACTCTGACAGTTCCGGAACTCTGCGCATGCGCAGTGGCCCCAATCTGTCAGTCTCGCTGTTTGCTGGCCAGCTCGATCACTGGCCAGCCCGGGACCCCCGCAGTGCTTCCACTCAAGCCCCCACCCCCCTCACGACAATTCCGGGATCAGCCCTTACCCCCCCCTGCCCTGGAGTGCCCCGATGTCCAGCCCCCCCGCACCCAGCAGTGATGATTCCCCCACCCCCCTCATCCGGGCAGACCCCCCCGCTGACCCCTCCCCGGGGTCACAGCCCCCCTGGGAGGCAGGCCTGCCTCCCCCACACCGGCAGATCACCCCTCCCAGCCTGCCCCAATCGCTGCCCTCCCTTCATCCCAGACAGAACACCATTCAGAGTGGCAGCGGGACCCCCCACCCCCACCAATCGTCCCCTTGGCCCCACCCACAATAGGCCCCACCCCCCTTGGCACTGCCCGATGCCCAATGGACAGTGCCAAGGTGTCCCCTGGGCATGGGCATTTTGCCCCTTGGGCAGTGCCAGGGGCCACAGGCTGGCACTGCTGGGATGCCCACACCCAGGGGACACCACCCCCCCCTGCTGCCCAACCCCCTGGGGGGGGGGTTGATTGCCCCCCCTTCACTCCGGTGGGGTCTCCCGCTCGTTCCCTGAATCTGGGGAGCTACTCTAAACCCGCTGGAGTGAAGTACTCCTGGTGGGGTGGGAGATGCCATCGGGCCCAGCAACGTCCGTGCCAGTCCCGATAATCACATGTAAACTACATTTAAAATACATTAAAAACAGACTTAAATCACTTACCTCTCTTCCCGACAGTGCGGCCCCGAATGCGCCTGTTCCCTGACTCTGGGAGACGCATGTGCGAATCCCACAAAATGGCCAACCTGCGATTCTCCCTCCAGGACCCATCAGAAAATTTGCAGGTGGCGATGGGAGAATCGCCTCCGGGATTTCTGCTCTTGATGTGGTGGAAGCCCTGATGCCGGGCAGTTAATTGGCTGTTGCACATAAAAATCAGATCGGGGCTCCCAGAGGCATCCGAGGTGGAGCTGCATAACCATCCATGATCTTATTGAATAGCAGAGCAGACTCAAAGCGTTAGAAATCCTACCCCTAATTCATGTGTTCATATGCTCTCACCAATGGATGGGGCTGCTGTTGCCCCATAAAATCCCAGACACTGGGATAAATTTTCCAATCCAAGTCACCGTAAGAATCGTCGTGGGCAGGACAGACAATTTAATGGATGATTAAAAGATCCTTTGACCTCAAGCAGAATATTCCAGTCCTGGGCAGGCAGCGACAGAAAATCCCACCCAATTTCTTTGCAGATTAGTTTGGAATTTACTTTCCTTCTGGTGTCAGCTATGTCGTCTGGTTTTAATATTCTGGACAAGGTGAAGCAGCCCGTTAAAGTCCACATCATGAGGTAATTTTAGAATCCTAAAAACTTATTGCAGGGCATAAATTCTGCTTTGAATACAATCAAAACTTCCCGTATGACTTGCAAGAAATATCAGAGCTATTTTGCAAAATGTATTTTCCCTCCTATGCTTCTCAACAAATGTATTTGCATATCAATTAATACAAAATCTGCCATTCACCATGCACCATATTAAAATGCTTCTTTTTATTTCACTTTAAAATATCCCTTGGTATTTCTAAGACTGGGAACTGGGCAAAATTTGATCCCAGACAGCTGGAATTTAGTTTAATTACAACATGCAATCACTTTCAATCAAATTACAACTTGTTAATAACTCGATTTAAAACAATTATGTTTTGGTTAGATTAGGGTCTGCTAGTCTTGTTCCTCTGTAAGTTTAAAAACAATAAAATCATTTGATGATTTTCAAAATGTACCTATTAGTGTGCCTGTGTCCAAAAGGTTCAGCTTAACCTTAGAGCCTGCTCGAAGATGGGGCATTGTGATAATAATGTCACTGAGCTAGTAATCCAGGGGACATGGGTACAAATGCCAGCACAGTAGCTGGTGGAATTTAAATTCAATTAATGAAAGCTAGTCTCTGTAATGGTGATATTACCAAGTGTCGCTAAAAAAGACCCATCTGATTCATGAATGTCCTTTCGGGAAGGTCTGGTCAGGTCTGGCCTACATGTGACTCCAGACCCACAGCAATATCGTTGTCTCTTAAGTGTCCTTTAAAATGGCCTAGCAAGCCAGTTAATTCAAGGGCAACTAGGGATGAGTGACAAATGCTGGCCTTGCCAGCGATGCCAACATCTCATGAAAGAACAAAACAAAAGCTTGGTTAGAGGGAGATCGCCTTGGTGGTTAATTCATCCTGGGAGATGGCTAATTTTGGGCAGGCCTCCTTCCAACACAATGATTTTACAACCGGTGTAAAAGATTGCAGAAATCACAGTGGAGGCAATTTGTACTCAAACGTTTTGTGACTTTTCTGCCAGTCATGCCGATAATGGGTGAATTACACCAAAAAACCACAGCAGAATGGAGCAGAGACTCAGCCAACTCAGTTGTTTAAGTCCGTATAAGGGTGGAGATTGTGGGAAGATTTATTTTAGTATTAAATAATTTTGCTAACTGCGGATATGATGCAGATAAAATGCAGGTAGCATTCTCCTCAATTTGAATCAAGTAATTTGAGCAAAATTCAACATTATTTGCTTGAATTTCTCTGGAGTTCTTTCCTCATGTAGTAACCTGCAAATATAAGCTTAGAGCCTAAATGAAGAGTCATCGCTCTTCATTCGCAGGTGAAAATCTTCCACCTGGGAAATGAAATAGCATCCATATTTTCCAAATTTGCAGAATGAAGCTAACCACTACTTAAGATCAGAAAGTTTTAGATTCTCTGTAGTTTGAGTACATTGCAGAAAAAAATCCTGAGCACTGTAGGATTTTAAATTGGAACACAACCTCTTTTAAAATTTTCTGACTGTTCCTGGACTGACTATTTTGAAATCCCTGAAGCACCACAAAGACAATGGAGAATGTTCATGACTTTTAAAACATCTTTGCTTGGAATTGATACATCAATGCTAATGTTAGACCGATAATCTTGACTGAAAAAAAAAACCAAGGTTATTCTACATCATTAAAGTTTAGCCGTCATGACATTCCAATTCTCTAGAACTGTAACCTCTCACTGAGATGAATACATAATTAACAACATTTATTTTAAAACACAAAGAGGTTATATCAAAAGAAAAAGACAGGGGAAAAAAACTCAGAGGGAAGACATATTATTTCACTGTTCTGGGATTTGCAAATGTGCCTGTTGTAAAAGTGAATAATAAAAGACATATATTAATAAAGTGAATACAGATTTTGGTCTCAGAATATACTTAGCCTTCACAAAGGTTTACCTTTGTTCGCCATTTAATTTGAGACTGTTACTATTATGTTTTTCTTGTTATCACTGAATGAAAATCCTTGGACGACAGAAAATTGTTCAGTCTGATAATCTGTTCTCAGTTATGTGGCATTTTTAAGCTCAAAGCATCATTAATCATGATGAATGCTGGCGGATGGAAGTCTACGGGAAGGCTGGTGTTGCTTATCGATTGAAGTTGGCAACAGCCCCATGAAACAATTCAGATTACTGAATTATTAATTATTAAATTCAGTAGTGAAAAACACTCATATTTGGACTGTTAATAAATACTACTTGGATATATTTTTCCATGTTTTCTGAAAGTATCTGAATAATCACAGATTTTAGTTTTTCAGAGATACATTATTGGCTGAGAAACAAGATCTCATATTGTTTGAAAGTAAAAATAGATCTTATAAAAAAAGGTAATTGAGGGAAATTTTAAATTCCATTACACTGAGATTGATCTAATGGAATAAAAATTGGTATCTTTATTCAGTTTGGGAAATCTATGACTTGTGTTCATATTTCCCAAACTAACATGGCCCATCATTTATCATCCCAAAACTTGTACGAAGTCGCACAACATCAGGTTAAAGTCCAACAGGTTTATGTGGAATCACGACCTTTCAGAGCACTGCTCCTTCATCAGGTGAGTGGAGGTAGGTTCACAAACACGGCATATATAGGCAAAGACACAATTGCAAGATAATTCCAATCTGTAATTAACTTGCAATTGTGTCTTTGCCTATATATGACATGTTTGTGAACCTACCTCCACTCACCTGATGAAGGAGCAGCACTCCGAAAGCTCGTGATTCCATATAAACCTGCTGGACTTTAACCTGGTGTTGTGTGACTTCTTATTGTGCCCACCCCAGTCCAAAGCCAGTGCCTCCACATTATTCCAAAACTTGACACATTTGCTGAAATGATAAAGACAATGCCAACATGTGATTCAGAGGACTTGCATTATGTTATCACAATTGACACACAGATAATGAGAAGTGAAGACATTTTGGGAAAACCATTAGCTACTACAGTCTGCAGGACTGAGGTTACATATGCCACTACTTACATTGTTTCAATCACTTTTGGATATCAACAGATGCTTTCTTCACTTCATTTTTCACTGAATACATCCAATGCTTCCCCTAATGTGGATGTGCAGAAACCTGGATGGTACTATGATATCCATTGACAAGTTGTCTCTTTTACAATACCAGACATGCGTGACCACACAAGAAAAATTAAATCTATCAGACATTGAACTGAGCTGGCACACAATAAAAAATAGATAGGGCATTAACCTCATCCCAGTTCCCAATTTCACCCATTGCCTTGTTTCACTATTACCTTTGACGTTTCCCTCTCTTACCCTGAATGATCAGTTCTCAACAAAGGTTTCAGCTTCACCTCTTACACCCTCACCTCATTTTTTAAAATTGTTCATGAGATGTGAACATCACTGGCCCCAAAATTTGGGCCCAACTCCATAGCCTCCTAATTAGTGGAGAATAAAAAAGGACCTCTTGACAAGAGCAACAAGAGAGAGGTACATTATCAACAATGCTGAACAATAACCTTGATCTCTCTGCGAGCCCCCAACCCCATCAGCTTAGATGAGGTGAAGGAAGGTTAGCAGCAATGAAGAAAGTGAAGGTGGTTGGCAGAGGTAACATTCCCCTGGAATTTCTACAACAACTAAGCCCATAGAGACTGCAGTGGTTTGTGAAACTGTACAGCAAAGCCATGGAATCAGGATGCATCGCAAAAGGGTGGCAGGAGTCGATTGTCTGTGCCATACCAGAACCTGGCAAGCCCTTCAATGACCCAGCAAGCTGTAGGCCAATATCAAATCTGTGCACGACAAACAAATTCCTAGAATGTATCATTCTATGGAAAATCAGCCCTCTTGTCGAGCCTTTGATCCCTGAAGAGTAAGAGGAATTCTGGCCTAAAAGTATTCGCTGCAACCAAGCTCTTCCCTCACAGTGCACATGGAGAGCAGTTTCCAGAGGAAACTCGACTGGTGCAACATTGTTGGCCTGTCATTGGTCTTTGACACACTCTGGATTAAAGGCCTGATGCTGAAACTTGCAAGGATCATCCCCTTCCACAAAGCACAATTCCTGCTTCAGGCAAGGCTGAGCAGTTGACAGCTATGTGATCTTCTTGGCGACAAGGTTAGCTCACCTTGTTCCCTCAACAAAGGACTGCCACAAGAATCAATACTGGCACTGAAGCTTCTCAATGTCTATATGAGCGACATGCTGCCATGCCAACAAAGTTGTGCGATACCACCACCAAACGTATCTTACCCTTCCTCTTTAACATAGAATGGTTGAATCCCTACAGTGCAGAAGGAAGCCATTCGCCCCATCGAGTATGCACCAACTCTTTGACAGAACATCTTACCCAGGCCCACACCCATGCCCTATCCCCATGCATTTACTCCCTAATCCCCCTAACCTACATATCTTGGAACACTAGGGGGCAATTTAGCATGGCCAATTCACCTAACTTGCATATCTTTGGACTGTGGGAGGAAACCAGAGCACCCGGATGAAACCCACACAGACACAGGGAGAATGTGCAAACTCCACACAGACAGTCACCCAGGGGTGGAATCGAACCTGAGTTCCTGATGCTGTGAGGCACCAGTGCTAACCACTGTGCAACCATGCTGCCCCAAAGGGATTGTTCCATTGGAAACTCACTAGTCCACTTTTCAATCACCTCCAATACCCCTTTCAGATTCCATGGTACCTTTCTTCAGAAGCAAAGAACAGGCAACATTTGTCCTTTCAACTTCTCCCTTTCTACCATCCAGGGACCCAAACATTCTTTTCAGGTGAACCACTGATTCATTTTTACTTCATTCGATTTAGTATTTTGTATTCATCACCCAAGAAACGTTCTTCACTGCATTATAGTCACAGAATCATAGGGCTTTACAGCACAAAGAGAAGCCCATTGTGCCTGTGCTGACAATCAAGCATCTATCTATTCTAGTGCCATTTTCCAGCACTTGGTCCGTAGCCTTGATGCTATAGCATTTCAAGTGCTCATCTAAATGCTTCTTATCATTGTTGTTGGAAACCAAATGCAGATTCGGTGGTTACTTTGCAAAATATCATCCTGTTTGCAAATATGTTCCTGGGTTTCGAGTAGATTGCCATTTAAATTCTTCAGTCCCATTCAGACCTCTCTATCCTTGGCCTCCTACACTGTTCTGATGAAATGGACACTTGAGGCATCATAGAATCCCTACAATGCTGAAGGAGGCCATTCGGCCCATCAGGCCTGCACTGACCACAATCCCACCCAGGCCCTATTCCCATAACCCCACATATTTACCCTGCTAATTCCCCTGACATTAGTTTAATTTAGCATGGCCAATCAACCTAACCCACACATCTTTGGACTGTGGGAGGAAACCGGAGCACCCGGAGGAAACCCATGCAGACATGGGGAGAATGTGCAAACTCTACACAGACAGTGACCCGAGGCCGGAATTGAACCCAGGTCCCTGGTGCTGTTAGGCAGCAATGCTAACCACTGTGCCACTGTACTGCCCCAACAGCACCTCGTCTTTTGATTAGGTCTTCCACACCAGACTAAACATTAAGTTTTAACAATTTCACATCTTACGCCACTTTTCCTCCTTTGTTTTGAATAGCAATTGCTGGCAATGAGTTTTCTTTTGTCTTCCTCAGTTGCTCTAGCCCCTTTTTCAGTTTAGTTTTTTGGTCCATTGCTTGTTACTTCACGCCATCAACCATTTTGTCACTGAATCACTTCTACCTTCCAATCTGTCACAGTTTTTCCCTTTATTCATCCCACTTCCCCCATCCCTACCTCTACCTCTTTAAAAGCTGCTATAACTCTATTTTATTCCTGTTTTTGGTGAAATATGGTCAGTCTAAAGTGTTATCTCTGATTCTCCCTCTCCACATATGCTGCTTTACCTACTGATTACTTCTAGCATTTTTGCTTTTATTTTTACTTGTTTAACTCATTACTTCATGACAGAAAAACAGAGGATTGGTTGCAGGATTATTTATTCACCATATCTCACAATTAACAAAGCATAAAATATATTCCAGCAAACTCTCTCTGTACAATTAACTTCAATGTCCAAGGTGCACAGAAGTGCTTAGCTGTAATAAATATCAATATATATATCAGCGGATGTGGGTGAGTAGGTTCTTTTGCTGGCATGTGTTTGACCAATCTAAGTGCCTGATATTTACTGCACCTTGATGGCTAGGTGATCCACATTGCCTACGTGCAGATCCAGAAAATACCCTTCAAATATTTCAATCAGCATTACTGTATTGCCTTTTACTTTTATTTTCCTTACGGCATTTTGTTTTGTGCTGGACGACTGGACAATGTTCCCGAACACTTCATGACCGTCATTAGTGCAGCAAATTGCTTTGAAAGAGGGTCAGTTCACAGACAATTGCTTTCAAATTTCAGATGGTTGTGAATGCTTTGCTCATCAGTTTAAGAGATGGCATCACTGGAAATGAAAGCCAGTGAATCTCCTTGCATTTGACCTCGCCAATGCAATTTAACTCCAGCCTCAGAAGAATAGTCCCGATCTATATGATTTTGTTCCATTTTGTGCACACCAGCTATCCTTGGCTCTTTAACCAAATACTAATGTCATACAAATTGTGCCAAACTATAAGTACTTTTTTGATCTGCATTCACGCACAGTAGACCCAAGATGATCTAATCTCATTTCTAGTAAGAGAGCAGACTTTAATCCCATCGGGTTTTTTTCTGTTCCCTTTGCCGCATTGCATGCTACATCAAGCAATTGCATGGCGCTCCATCCAATAACTCAGCCATGGACTTAATACCAAGAGCAATCATTGACAGGCAGAGAAGAGGTCAGAGTCATAACTGTGTTACAGAATTTCTGGAGGTTATAGTAAAGAGAATATTATACTGTCAAAGCCATTTCAAAAAGTCAAAGAGCGACAGAGAAATACAATTAATTACATTGATACGGTCAGAAATTGGGATGTTTTCTGAAGATTGCAATGTATTCATTTTCATTCAGAGCTCCTTAGCTAATGAAGAAATCCACACCCCCCTCTAACAAAGCTTGGGAAGTTATTCTGGCTTTGGTCGAAAAGTGGCAAACAACATTTGTCCAATGCAAGTGCATTGCCCATCTACTCCCAAGAGAACCACTTCCCCCTTGACATTCAATGGTTTTACCATCACTGAATTCCTCAGTCACATATGTACTGTGGCTGGAAGAACAGGTTAGACCTTGGGAAATCTGCAGTGAATAACTAGCTTCCTGACTTCCAAAGCCTTTCCACAAGTCGAGAGAGTGATGTAATACTCTGCATTTGCCTGGATGAATGCAGTTCAAAAAGCCCTCAAGACATTCAACCCCATCCATTCATATTCATTCCCTCCACGACAGGTGCACCATGTTTCCAGCACCCACCACCTACAAGGTGCACTGCAACAACTTGTCAAGGGTCATTTAAGAACAGTCCCCCCAAACCTGCAATATCTACCACCGAGAAGAAAAAGGACAGAAGGCACAGAGGGACATCATTTTCTTAGTATCCCTCCAAATTACACTACGCCGTGACTCGGAAATATATTGATATTTCTTCATCTCCTTTGGATCAAAATCATGGTACTCTCTAAGTAACTGTGATTGTATATTCCTTATTTGTGTTGCAGTGGTTCAAGAAGGTAACTCACCCATCTTCTTCAGGGCATTTAGGGATGGGCAATAAATGGTGGCCACATTCTGTGAATATCAAAAAAGTTGTTTAATTTTGTCCAAATAAATATAAGGATAAAAGCTACTTACCGTAGATGCTGGAATCTGCTGGTGTTTTGACAGAGGGTCATGTAGACTCAAAACATCAGCTCTTTTCTCTCCTTACAGATGCTGCCAGACCTGCTGAGATTTTCCAGCATTTACTCTTTTGGTTTTAGTTTTGTCCAGTTCAGTTGGATATATAGAGCAACATTGTACACACAGTAGCTGAGGCTGACAGAAAGGAAACTAACTTAGCAGGTTGTTTATGCTTAATCATCCATGGGTTTATGATTGTCTCTCCAATAATGTAACTCCGCTGAATAAATGCTCAGTTCAGCCATTCCTTTAGACCTGTAACAGTTACCAATATCATTATTGCTCACTTTTAAACAAAAATAAACTCAAGCTGTGACAAAATGATCAAATAAAAATGTTAATGGCAATTGGTGCTGATTATTTATATATTTTTTAAATGATATTTATGGTGAGAGTCATTGCATGAGTAACATATTGAGAGAGTCAGTATGAGAATGCGTCACTTAGAGCACTATGTTGACAGCAGAAACAAGGGGAAAATCGAGGAAATTTTCATGGACAATTTCTCAGTCATCTCGGAGTTCTATCAAACAAAGCCTACATGTGTCCTTGGTGAAGTCAGCTCACTCAGCATACCCATACCATTTATACATTGGGCCCTTATCTGTCATCATAGAATCATAGAATCCCTGCAGTGCAGAAGAAGGCCATTCGGCCCATCAAGTCTGTACCCACTCTCTGACAGAGCATCACACCTAGACCCTCCCCTTGCCCTATCCCCGTAACCTCATGCATTTACCCTGCCAATCTCCCCAACCCGCACATCTTTGGACACTAAGGGGCAATTTAGTATGGCCAATCCACCAAAGACTGCATGTCTTTGGACTGTGGGAGGAAACCAGAGCACCCGGAGGAAACCCACGCAGACATGGGAAAATTTGCAAACTCCACACAGTCACCCAAGGCTGGAATTGAACCTGGGTCCCTGGAACTGTGAGGAAGCAGTTATAACCACTGTGCCACTTAAATGCCAGGACCTGGAAATCTTGGCTGACTGAATCCCAACCATTGGTTTTGTCACCGGAGTATCAGTTGCCTTTTAAGGGACAGACAGGAACACTCACCCAAGATTAAAACCCCTTCAAGGTCTCTCTTTCTTTGTAACTTTCTTCAGCCTTACAATCTTTGAGAACTCTGTCTCTCCAATGGTATTGTCAATGCTGTAATACAGGTCAACACATTGACCCATTTTCACCAGCAAGATAGCAAAAATAGTTTTTAAGATAGGTGACCAGTTAATCTGGTGTGTCAATGTTCGTTGCGGGATAAATGTTGGTTAGGTGACTGGAAAAACCTCCTTGCTCTTGTTCAAAATACTTCATGGGATTGTTTGCACCAATCGGAGAGAACAGATGGGACATTAATGCAATCTCTCACCTGAAAGATGCTGCTCTTGACAGTATGGCACTCCCTCAGTACAGTACTCAAGTGTCAATACATCTGCTGGAGCAGGGCTGGGATCTACACGATGAAAACATTGCTACTGCTGTTACCCACTTTCATCCATTATGGAATGAAGTGAACATCTCGATATTGATCAGATGAAATCCTTTTTACTCATAATTGTCACATGATTGACACCTACTGGTTGGGTTTACAAAGTGCAGAACTTCATTGGCAACATCCATGTTGTGCTCAACAGGCCAAAGAACAATTGACACCTACTCCGACTCCAACCAATGGAGAGTTTTCTGTATGATTGCTACCCCATTTACCACTTTAGGCATTGACTTCTTCCACCACCACCACCATATTAGAGGTGCAGATTATACTTCTTCTTCTCCTCTTCAGCAGTCTTCAGAGTTGTGGATGATTTACTTCCGCACTAAAATTGAGTTCTTAGGTTACTGAGGAGTCCAATGCATCATCTGCATTCTCTGTCACAGGTGGGCCAGATGGTGGTTGGAGGAGTGGGTGGGTGGTATGCCCAGGTTGCCATGTGCTCCTTTAGTTATTTACGCCTGGCTTCAGTTTGCTCTCAGCAATGAAACTCAAGGTGTTCAGCTCCTTCCCAGATGCTTTTCCGCAACTTTGGGCAGTCTTGGGCCAGGGATTCCCAGGTGTTTGGGGGCAGATGTTGCACTTTTACAAGGAGGGTCTGTACCATCCACAGAATGCTCTGAAACAACATGCTAAGTCTTCTTCAGCAACATTTTCCAAACCTATACCTTTACCAGCTAGAAGAACAAGGGTTACATTGGAACAACACCACTTACAAGTTCCCTTCAACTTACACACCATGCTGACTTGAAAAGATAGCTTTGTCCTTCACTCATTGCTGGGTCAACATCCTGAAACTCTCCACCTAACAGCACGATAGACATTCCTACCACAAAGATTGCAATGGTTTTGGAAGGCTGCACACCAATATCTTTGCAAGGGCTATTAAGGATGGGCAATACATTCCAGTGTTGCCAGAGGCACTCACATTCCATTATTGACTACAAAAAAATATTTCTTGGTGTGCTGATGGCAGCATGTGTGCCATCAATGAGGTGGGCTACTTCTGTAAACCCAACCAGTGAAAATTGTTGCTGTTTTCCATTGAGAAAATGTCAAACCGAAGAAGCAATGGCCTAGTGGTATTATCGCTAGTCTATTAATCAAGAAACTCAGCTAAAGTTTGGGGACCCAGGTTCAAATGCTGCCATGGCATATGATGGAATTTGAATTCAATAAAAAAATCTGGAATTAAGAATCTACCAGTGACCATGAAACCATTGTCGATTGTCGGAAAAACCCATCTGGTTCACTAATATCCTTCAGGGAAGGAAATCTGCCATCCTTACCTGGTCTGGCCTACACATGACTCCAGAGCCACAGCAATGTGGTTGACTCTCAACTGCCCTCTGAAATGGCATAGCAAGCCACTCAGTTCAAGGGCGACGAAGGATGGGCAATAAATGCTGGCCTAGCCAGCAACACCCATGTCCCATGAATGAACAAAACAAAATCAGATTTCCCAGGCTTCAGTAACCATTTTGGTGTCATGGTGTACTGACATCCAGCTAATTAAACAAATGCCACCAGCAGTGAGTAGGTCTGTTGATATCATGTCACTTGTAGGTCATAGCCACCAAATACCTGTGACTCAAGGCCATATGCCTTTCTTATCTCTATTGTGGGAAATGTGCACTATTGAAACATTGAAATGCAGTTAAGGAGCAATAAGAGGCAAAGGGAAAATTCAACAGTTGTAACAAGCAATTCAGTTTAGCAAGTCGGAATGGGAGGTTTGGAATTCAGGCTCTTTGGATTCAGAGCATTGTAAGCGGTGGGGGTGGGGATATGGGGGGGTGCAGGGTACACACCCTGCAGCTGAAACTAGGGTTTGGACCTTATCATAATTGAACCAGTATGGTGGAAATGGCCAGTTAGCTAAAAGGAAACCGAGACTATGTGAAGCCTGTTCGGAATCAGGGTCACAGGCTAGCAAGGAAACTTAGGAAGTCATGGGGCATGATTGGAGGCCAGGTTTTGGTTAGGATGCTGTGGATGGAAAGTTGTTGGCTGCAAATTAGGAGAGGAGGCCAAGGTTCAGTAGAGGAGGCTGGGATGCAGTGGTGTTGGGGAAGGATGAGTGGGTGGTGGACAAGAGAAGGATAGGAAATAAGGGATCGGGAGAGGAGCTTGTGGATAGTGAGGACAGACAAGAGGCTGAGGGCTTGGAAGGGCAACAATTAAAGGTGGGGTTGGGGAGGGTGGTATCAGAATCGGTAGCCCGCATTCATTAAATGTGGGTTCGGGGGATTCTCGCCTTGTAGGTTAAAGGCAGTCTTAAAGTATTAGAACAAACCAATCTTGGAACTGAGACCTTGAACTGGTGCTCGGTCCATCACTTACATACTCAAAGTGTTTATCAACCATTTCAGGTGTGAGCTCTGGCAGCATTTTTCACATTTCACATTTTAAAGATTTTACTGTAACAAAAGATTAGAAACACTTTTGACCAAACACTATCTTTGTGGGCAACTTATACCTGAAACCACAAAGTAGAATATTCCCATTTTCCTTTGAGCACAACTTCATAGATATACTTTATATTGTCTTTTAAATGGACATTTAATTCTATTGGAACTAATCCAAGGTGATTAGCTCCCAAGGATTTACTTCTGTTCTTTTCATATTCTTTTCCTTCACCAGTATGGCAGGTGTCACACTTCTGCCCAGAAATGTGCAAATGTTTCCAGTCCACATATTAGATTACTAGACAGTCAAAGTACCAAAACAATTTTCAAGAAATTAGGGACCAAATTGTCTTTACAAATATTGCAGCATTCCTTTAAGTGATTCTGCTGTGCTGAAGACACGGTAAAAGAAGCCTCCCAGTGCCCATTTGATATGGGAACTCGGTGAATTAAGAACTATGCTGCACGAGAATGTGGGAGAATTCTTGTGCGACTAGTGTCCATTACTTTATATAATTTTGTTCATTATAAAAAGGTGAGCTGTGTAAGCAACAGCTGATTTCAAAGGTATAGCTACTTTTGTGTAAAATATGAACAGTGTAGCTATTATGGGCCCTATTTTACCATTTTGATTCTCAGTCCTGGGCGGACTTAAAATTGGGAGTGTTTCAGATCTGACTTTTAGAAACGTTCTCAGGCACCCTCATATGCACTCAGCCTGCAGAAATATCAGCGATTCTGAATCGCACTGCACCAGTCTGTGGGCGGGGCTTAACGCACCTGAAACCCTGCAGCTCTGATCGGCACCTCCAACTGCACATGTGCAGAAAAAAAATGATATAATGCCGCTCCCCTGCCACATCGCTCCAGGGCTGGATAATGCCTCCCCATGGCCCCCACAGACATTGCCCCACCCCCCAACATTACTGACCCCCTTATCTCCCCACCCCCTCCGCCACCCAGACCGATTATCTCCTCTTCCCCCCCACCGATCTCAGGCAGCATGGCAGCGGACGCCCCCTTCCCCCTCACTGATCTCAGGCAGAGTGGCAGTAGACCCCCCTTCCCTCCCACTGATCTCAGGCAGAGTGGCAGTAGGCCCCCCTTCCCTCCCACTGATCTCAGCAGCGTGGCAGTGGACCCTCCCCTTCACCCCCACTGATCTCAGGCAGAGTGGCAGCAGACACCCCCCCTCCCCAACTGATCACAGGCAGAGAGCCGTTGGACCCACCTTTCATCCCCCCCGCCGATCTCAAGCAGAGAGCCGTCGGACACTCGGCACTTACCTCCTCAGTAACTGGAGCACCCGAATTGGACTTTTCTAGAGCATGTCTTTTTTGCACCATTTCTGGATGGGTGAACGCGGTGGTAAAGGGGGAAGTGCCGGTAAGGTTGGGCGCGCAGCCCATTAAGTCAATTTAAATGCATGCAAATACATTTAAATGGCCGTCGCGCCCGTTTCGGGCACGGTCCCGATCTCGGCCATTTTAGGGCCTTGATAAAAGGGGAACTGGCACGGAGGTGGGCGCGGATCATGCTACCTACCTCACGCCCAACTTTACCAAGTTTTCGTACCCAAAAATGGACGCAATGCGATGGTAAAATCGGGCCCTATGTCTTTAAATTGGGTGAGTTGTTGTGTGGATGCACATATAGCCATGGTAGAAGGATTTGCAAGTTTTATTTTTATCTGAAGTTTATATAAACCATGTTCCAAGCATAACATGTAATGGCAAGTCATTTCTGTGTTTAACAGGAATCAACTGTACTTTAGCTGGAAGCTGACCTTCCCACATCCCTTCAACAGTGTTACCTAGACCTGTAAATATTGTCTATCTAGTGCTTCTCTAGTGCTCCCTGAAGCCTTGACTATTAAGAGATTATATATCTTTTTTTGCTGGCATCATTATTTCCTAAGTGGATTGGGTGGGGCAGCACAGTGACACAGTGGTTAGCACTGCTGCCTCACAGCTTCATGTTCGATTCCCGGCTTGGGTCACTGTCTGTGTGGAGTCTGCACGTTCTCCCCATGTCTGTGTGGGCTTCCTGCCGGTGCTCTGGTTTCCTCCCACAGTCCAAAGACGTGGTGGTTAGGTGCATTGACCTCCCTCAGTGTCCCCAAACAGGCGCCGGAATGTGGCGACTAGGGGATTTTCACAGTAACTTCATTGCAGTGTTAATGCAAGCCTACATGTGACTAATAAATAAATAAACTTTTGAAATGGGAGTGGTCAATTCCTCTCATTTTGTTTAACAGAAGTATCTGGCAACAAATCATTCTTAACCTCACCCTTGTTACAATTTCCATAGAGACCAATATCTTTAAAAATGAAAGTCAAAATTTCAGTTAAAAGCTGAAAGAATGCGACTACGAGATTTCACATGTTAAGGATTTCACTGTAGGAGAAGACTAAAAGCACTTTTGACCAAACACTGGGGGCAATTCTCCCATCCCGCTATATTAATTTCTTAGCACATCAAGCTGGGAGAATCCCGCGGTGGCAATGTGCAGGATTTGTGCTCGCATTCCCACTGCGTTAGCATCTCCCAGTGCCGGATTTTCAGTGGCGTCTACGCTGTGCCGGGAATCAGCGGGGAGGCACGGAAATGATCTAAATCGTAATTTCAATATAATTTAAATGCAATTAAGCCTCTCCCCCCTCCCCACCAAGTGTTTTACTCCAGTGCGGATCACTGTAGCTCCCACTTTTGTGGAGAGCTAGCAGCCTGACCCCACTGGAGTGAAGGGGGGCAATTGGGGACCCCAGGAGGTCAGGCAGTGGGAGGGACCCCCTGAGCATGGGTAATGCCAACCTGGGCCCCTGGCACTGCCCAACGGGCAAAGTGCTAATGCCCAAGAAGTGCTTTGGCACTGCCCATCAGGCATGGGGCAGTGCAAAGGGGATAGGGGATATGGAGGTGGGGCCCAGGAGGCAATCGCTGGGGGTGGGCGGTCCCGCTGTCACTCTGCAGTTGGGACCTGGGGGAAGGAGGGAGGCTAGCGATTGGGGTGGGCTGGGGCAGTCAGCCTGCTGGTTGGGGGGGGGGGGGGGTCGGCACTGTGGTGGGGGATTGGGACTATGGGGAAGTCAGGATTGTGGGGGTGGGGAATGGGGGGGCTGGAGATTGGGGTGGGCCACGAGGGGGGCTCGGGGCTGGCCCAGGAGTGGACGAGGTGCCTGAGATAGGGCCGTGGCAGGGTGGAGAGCTGGCATTGTGAGGGTTGCGGGGCTGGCCAGCGATTAAGCTGGCCAGCAATCAGAAGGCTGTCAGTATGGGGCAACGGTGCATGTGCCGATCTTGGCACTGACAGATCGGTAATGCGCAGCAGCTTGCTCAGTGCGCTGATTTCAGCCTCTCCAGTGGGGATAGGCCCCACCTCCTGAAATTTAATGATATTCACGCTGGTGGCTTCTGCAGTGCACAGAGTGTGGGAGATTCTTGTCTGAACCCCCACTGAAAAAACCAGTGTGAATTACTCCAGCTTTCACACAAATTTGACACTTAGAACTTTTTGGGGATAATTCTGGCCACTATATTTGTGGACAATTTATATTTGAAACCACAAAGCAGAATATTCCCATTTTCCTTCTGGAACAATTGAAAACACACTCCATAGATATTCTTTATATTGTCTTTGAAGTGGGCATTTAATTCAATCGGAACTATTCCAAGGTGATTTTCTCCCAAGGATTTGCTTCAGTTCTTTCCCTTTCTCAGTCTGGGAATTGTTAATCTCAAAACTGTCTTGCCCAATCAGGATTTTCTCCTCCCAGAGATCTGTCCTCTCACACAATCAAAGCAAATCCTTGAGTTTAATTTTAACGCCTCGTGATTTTGGTCTTTTCAATGCTCCCAACCCCATTCCTGTGAGGTGAAGCACAGGATTTTGCTGCCTACAGTTGTTCTCTCTCCTCAGATCCTGACTAACTTGTCTTTAAAGTATCAGGGATATCTTAAATTATTCTCCTCACAAAATTCACCTTCATGGCAACTTGAATCACATAAGTCTTTTATCCAGGTAGAAATTATGATTAGCTACCCTTGAGAACCCAACTCTCTACTATCTTGGAAGTGAATGCAGAGTGAAAATCCAATCCAAAGTGTTCAGCTAGCTTTCCTCCACCCTGATGCATCACAGTGTTCAAAGCTCGGACTCTAGCTTTCAACTTTGAGCCTAAGTTCCTGAAGTGTTAGACAATTAGAATCATAGAATCCTTACAGTGCAGAAGGAGGCCATTCAGCCCATCAAGGCTGCAGTGACCACAATCCCACCAGGCCCTATTCCTGTAACTCCATATATTTACTCTTGCTGGTCCCGGTGGCACTAAGGAGCAATTTAGCATGGCCAATCAACCTAATCTGCACATCTTTGGACTGTGGGAAGAAACCAGAGCACCCGGAGGAAACCCACGCAGACACGGGGAAAACATGCAAACTCTACACAGACATCACCCAAGGCCGGAATTGAACACAGATCCCTGGCGCTGTAAGGCAGCAGTTATAACCACTATGCCACCGTGCAGCCCACTTACTGCAGTTGTGGTTGCCGTATTTCACACAGGTATCCATCAGCTGTCAACTACAACACTTCACCTACTCTGCTATCTTTATTTCATTTTCTTGAAATAATTAAGTCTCAAGTTTAAAAATATTGCTCAATGATTATCCATAGTTATGTTATGTAGTTTAAATATTTACGCTATAAATTATGTGCCAAAGGGAATCAAAGCTACAATATTCACCAGGTCACCTGCCACAGAAATACAGATGCAAGGTTTAACACCTGAACACAAAGGGAGAAACAGCTGATTGTGCTATTGCAAACTTACTGTTTCAGAGACTTTGAACAGAGAGAGAGAGAGACAAGACAAGAGCAGAAAACAGCAGTCGTGAGCAGCAAGGTAAGTTTTCTGCTAGCTCCCAGATGAAATGCTAGTGAAAGCTTGTTTTCTACATGAAGAGAAGGAACCTGCAGAGATTTAAGGTCATTGTTCCCTTTGGTTGAGGGGCCAATCATGAGGGGACATAGTTTTACAGTAGGGGGTAGGAGATTCAGAGGGGATTTGAGAAAAAACGTTTTCACTCAGAGTGTTGTGGGAATGTGGAATGCACTGCCTGGGAAGGTAGTCAAAGCCAGAAATCTTATAACCATTAAAAAATATTTGGATGAGTACTTGAAATATCATAATATTCAAAGATGTGGGGCAAGTGCAGGAAAATGGGATTTGCGTGCCTTTAGTGGTAGATATTGTTGGTGCAGACTTGATGGGCCAAAAGGCCTTTTCTGCACTGTTTACTCTATAAGATTTGCTTTGGCAAAGCTGGTGGGAGGAAGCACACAGATTGCTGCTGAAAGTTGACTTGGGAATTCTCAGAAGAGAGAGAAAAATGGGTTTGAAAGATGGCAGAATGTTATGGCAAAATGGGAGAACTGAACCTGTTCGAAGTTGGGAATGACTTTGGGCCATTTCCTAAAATGACTGCAATTTTGTGGAAATTGTGTTGTAAAATCTATATATGGTGTGGGATATTTTGTGTATTAAGACACAAATAAAGGTTATCTTCTCTGTAGTTTGGAATATTGGTTGCCTGTAAGTAATGTTTGATCAATGTTGATTTGAGTTTGTTTGTTCCCTTACAGGTGTAAGAGAAAAGGGGATGGATGGAGAGCATAAGTTGACAATAGGGCTATAAAGATCCACAGCAGTGGATGGAGGGTATAGGTTGGCACAGGAGATAAGAACAGCCATGGAATGGGTGGAGGGGCATAGGTTGGCATGAATTGGCATGGATGGGGAGTGTGTTGTGGATTGAGGGGGTCTGACAGGTAAGGGTTGGAAGCGGTCTTTAGTTCAATTTATTTATTAATGTCTTCGACACTCTTCCACATGGCAGCCTTCAAACTCCTTCCAGGTTCCATAGAATGAGTACATTGAAAGCACAGTTTTAGGTCAAAAAGAGTCTGTAATCACTAAACCCTCTTGGATTCACTAACCCACTCAGCATGACTTTCCCAAACTCTCCCTGCAAAAATTAACCATTAGCACTGACCTCTCCATGATCATCTCAGTGATCATGGTGTCATTTAAAGTCAGGGAGAGACAGCTCAACATTATTTTACTGGAGATAGGTTATTAATTCTATTTACGTTGTGCTAATGTTTTCTGCTCTTTGCCAGCTCAAGCCTGGATATTATCCAAATTCTGCAAAAGGCTGGCATACATATCAAAATGCAGTCCCTGAGAGTCAGCATGGTTTTATGAAGGGTACATCGTGTTTGACTAATTTGCTGGAGTTCTTCGAAGGTGTAACAAGAAGGTAGATAATGGGGGTCCTGTAGATGTATTGTATCTGGACTTCCAGAAGGCATTTGATAAGGTGCCCACAAAAGGTTAATACACGACGAATTAGGGGATTAGGGCTAATATATTAGCTTGGATAGAGGATTGACTAACCAACAGAAAGCAAAGAGTGAGGCTACATGGATCTTTTTTTAATTGGCAAAGCTGTAACTAGTGGCGTGTCATAAGATTTGGTCCTTGGGTAGCAAGTATTTACAATCTATATTCATGACTTGGATACAATAGCCATATTTGCAGGTAAAACTAAAATAGGTGGTGTAGCAAGTTGCAGTGAGGAAATAAGAAATTTTAAAATAGATATGGATAGTTTAGGTGAATGGGCCAAAATCTGGCAGATGGAATTTAACGTCGATAAGTGTGAGGTTATCCATTTTGGTTGGAGGGATAAGAAGGCAACTTATTACCTAAATGAGAGAAACTCTGAAATGTTTCAGTGCAGAGGGATCTGGGTATCATTGTGCACAAATTGCAGAAAGTTAGGATGAAGATGCAGCAGGTAATAAGGAAGGCAAATTGAATTTTGGGTTTCATTGATAATGGAATAGAGTATAAAAGTAGGGAGGTGCTGTTGCAACTGTATCAGGCATTGGTGACATCGCATCTGGAGTACTGCATATAGTTTTAGTCCCCATACTTGAGTAAGGATGTAAATGCATTAGGTACGGTTCAGAGAAGGTTCACTAGATTGATTCCAGGGATGAAGGACTTATGAAGAGGGATAGAGCAGTTTAGGCTTATACTCGCTGGAGTTTAGGAGAATGAGAGGAGATCTAGCTGAGGTATATAAGATGCTAAATGGGATTGACAGGGTAGACATAAAGTGGATGTTTCTCCTTGTTGGACATTCTAGAATGAGAGACCATTGTTTTAGGCTAAGGGATGACAGATTTAAAATAGAAATGAGGATTTGATCTGATTTGATTTGATTTATTATTGTCACATATTTTGGGATGCAGTGAAAACTATTGCTTCTTCCACGCTGTACAGACAAAACATACCATTTATAGAGTAAATAGGGGAGAAGGAAAGGATATGGGTGCAGAATATGGTGTTGCAGTCACAGATAGGGTGTAGAGAAATATCAATTTAATCAATGGTAGGCCCATTCAAAAGTCCGATGGCAGCAGGGAAGAAGTGTTCTTGAGTCGGTTGGTACACGTTCTCAGACTTTTGTTTCTTTTACCTAACCGAAGAACGTGCAAGAGAGCATGCCTGGGATGCGTGGGGTCCTTGATTATGCTGGCTGCTTTTCCAAGACAGCGGAAAAAGGAGATGGAATCAATGAATGGGAGGGTCAAAGGGTTGTGAATCTGTAGAATTCTCTACCCCAGTGGATGCCGGAACATTAAACAAATTCAAAGAGGAGATGGATAGGTTTTTAATTAGTAGCGGATGAAGGGGAATGGGGAGTGTGCAGGAAGGTGGCGATGAGGCCGCGATGAGATCAGCCATGATCGTATTGAATGGCAGAGCAGGTTGTGGGGCTGAATTGTCCACTCCTACTCCTAATTCTTTTATATGAGCTGCTTCATTATTGAAGGAGTTCTGAATGGAGCTAAACTCTGTAGAATCAATAGTGAAAGGTCTCATTTCTGATTTTATATTGAGGTATGGTGACTGCTAAAAGATGCTTGGGCTGAGAATACTTCAGTGGGAAATTCCTGCAGTGATGTCTTGGGTTGCAATGATTGGTTCCCAACAGCCATAATCATCTTCCTTATGTCAGATATGGCTGCAGGAGACGGTCCACTTTATCTGCATTATCTGTGATCAAAACCATCACCAAAATAACATAATGTAAAATAAATTTTAAAGAAATTTAGATGGAAGTATATATCCCGAAATCATTCAGTTTCTAAAGTTGTACAAGTCATTTTTACTTATTTCATTGCATCAGTGCTTTTCATTATTAAAAATATATAGCTTAACAGTGTTATTAATAGGCAAGCATTGTTGCATGTCAGAATATTTTATTTTCCTTTCAATGTCAGAGAAATGACCACAGAATATATCAACACACTGTTCAAATTTCCTGGCTTTCTGTGGTAATAATGTGGGATTACTTTACGATGTTTTCGATTGCTATCTTAGAGCCCTATCGGCAATTGCAAACCACAAAATGCTCAGGCTGGTGAGAACATCGAAAGATTTTCCCATTGTGTAACTTGCTTTCTGGATATTGGGTGCTAATCTCTTGATTGAAAGCTGGAGATATTCATCAGTGAGTTGATGTGTGTGATTGTTATGGGATGGGTGGTTCATCATTGTAACAGAGTGTGTGGTTCATCATTACAGCTTTGGCTGTAATGTTTCACAGTGACAGGGATTTCTCATGGAGTTTACTGTTTCTCCTTGCAGGCTTTTTTTTAAACCATGGTGATCCAAGATTCCACATTGGTCATTCCACGGTTTTTAACTTTGCGTACTTGACATTTGCATTCTTTTGTTGTCTCTTCCTTTGGCTGTGGATGGAATCTTAATATTTTCTTCAATGTCTTTTAAATGGCTTTTATTGTTTTGGAACATTTGCCCTCAGTTGAATACTATCCAATTTGTTTACTTAGGAAGGGTGATGTTTTGGATAAGAGTTAATTATGCATGGCTTATTGGAGGAGCAGAGTTGATGGTCCAAACGAGCTTTATATTCCTTGCTTTATTATGTGCTATTAATTCCACATCAATTTTCTACTAAGCTACCAGGGATGGTTGTATGCTATTGCAATGGGATATTGTTTTTCACATCAAGTTACTGTGGTAACAAATATATGCACTCCACATAAATTCTGCCTCTTCACCATATATTATATATATACATATATATATATCACCATCTATGAAGAAAATAAAATACGTCAACTAAAATATATCTTTTAAATTAGATATGGTGTTACATTGACAGGGATATTAAAATGTTTCCCCAAGCCCACAGAAAATTTACCTAATGTCCACATATATTCAATTACCAGCTGGTGAAATATTTCAAACCAATAGTTAATTAAAATTAAAACAGAAAATGCTGGGAATACTCAGTGATCTGTCAGCATCTATGGTGAGAAATGCACAATTAACGGCAGTGATTTTCCAGCCACATTACACCTGGCACAAAATGTGTTAGAGTCGATCGGGACAGAAAATCACGGGTGAGTGTTTCAGCGTTTCTGCGCCAGTGCCAAACCTCGTCGGTATCTTCCCACCCACCACTCCTGGACGCAATCTGGTTCCAACCCTTAGGGCGGAATTTTCTCCAAATGTGTCTGAGGACGCGATCTTACCAGCTCGTCTTGCCGGTCGATCAGCAAGGCAAACGGGTAAGATAGGGTGAGTGGCGAAAAGTCAGGATCGCGCCGGTTTTTCACATCTCGCGATGTTACTGGCACTGATCTGCTGGCGAAATCACCTTTGCATTCAGAAAAGGTGCAAAGCCATTTTAAATATGCATGACATGCTTAACATGTCATTAGTAAGTCCCGGACGCAATCGCCTGAGCTCACTTGTACTTACCCCCTCACTGGAGGTCTGATTGAGCCAAGGAAACAGCTGGCCCCTACTCAGGTGCCAGGCCACGGGGTCAGTTCTCGCTGCGACTTGGCTATGCCTTGGATCCTGCCACCAATGGCAAACATTTTCTGCCCCAGACTTTCCACTGTGGACGCCACCCTTGCAGTGTTGGCCTGGGTGCCACACAATGCCGGCACCATTTCCTTCACCAGCAGTCCCTTTGGGCGAGTCACGTGCCTGGAGGTTCCATAATGGCATGATGGGTATGGAGGATCTTTCATTGCACTAAGCGTCAAACGATTGCAATGCGGGGCGCGGCATAAAGTCCGGCACGGCGCACTCTCGTCTTCATGCTGTAATGACACTTAAATTTTTGGGAAGTTCTATCCCTAGAGTCCGTTCAGTCCAGATCTTCCCTGCTCCCGGAATTTTCTGACTCATGGGTGCAGTGGGAACCTGGCGAGAAACTCTACTGGTCTTCACAAATGGAGACCAGGTGTGATAACCATGCCAGGGGATCAGAGGTCATTAAAGCCCCTGGGGGTCGAGGGCATGGCTGGGCATTGCCAGCTGGCAGTGTGAAAGCACAGTTTTAGGTCAAAAAGAGCCTGTGATCACTAAACCCTCTTGGATTCACTAACCCACTCAGCATGACTTTCCCAAACTCTCCCTGCCTGGGTATGAAGGGGAGGCATGATGGGGGGTGGTCACGAATGGGGGGGGTGTCATGAAGAGAGTTTTAGAGGGGGACCCATTAGGAGGGTCCCAATGCCCCGATGCTAGCGATCTTTGTTGGGGAGGGTAGTGGTTCAATGAGGGGAAAGCAGGAGTGGCCCAATGTCTATGGGGTGTTGGAGGGCATCCTCGATTTCAATTTCAGATCAGGGCACTTTTTAAAAATGGTGCCCGATCTCTGTGAAGCTGGGCTTACGGGTTTGTTTCGGCAACGCCCCACTCAGAACTGGCGCAAAACTCACCACTCTCCCAAAGAATGATGATGGATAGGATTCTCCAGCCTGGCACGCCCAAGACTGGAAATTCCTGCCTGAGCTCAACAGACCTTTAAATGATTTGTGGAATTTTGTCTTCTGCCCGCTACAATTTCCACGGCGGGCAATACGGGAGAATTACAGTCTAAGGGCCCGATTTTACCATCGCGTTGCACCCGTTTTCAAGCATGAAAACTTGGTAAAGTCGGGCGTGAGGTGAGGAACACAATCCATGCCTGCCTCCATGCTGGTTCCCCCTTTACCAAGGCCCAAACATGGCTATGATCGGGACCACGCACGAAATGGGTGTGATGGTTATTTAAATGCATTTGCATGCATTTAAACTGACTTAATGGGCTGCACGTCCAACTTTACTGACACTTCCCCCTTTACCACCACGTTCGCCCATCCGGAATTGGCGCGAAACAGACATGCTCCATATAAGTCCAATTCGGGCGCTCCATCAGTAAGGGTTAGTGAGGAGGTGAGTGCCTAGCATCCAACGGCTCTCTGCTTGAGATCTTGGGGGTGGGGAGGTGGGGGAGAGAGGGGTCCGCTGCCACTCTGCCTGAGATCAGTGAATCATAGAATCATAGAACCCCTACAGTGCAGAAGGAGGCCAATCGGCCCATTGAGTCTGCACCAACAACAATCCCACCTGGGCCTTACCCCCCACTTCCCCACACATTTACCCCACTAATCCATCTAACCTACACATCCCAGGCCACTAAGGGGCAATTTTGCATGGCCAACCAACCTAACCTGCACATCTTTGGACTGTGGAAGGAAACCGGAGCTCCCGGAGGAAACCCACACAGACACGAGGAGAATGTGCAGACTCCACACAGACAATGACCCAAGCCGGGAATCGAACCCAGGTCCTTGGAGCTGTGAGGCAGCAGTGCTAACCACTGTGCCACCATGCCGCAGTGGGGGGAAGGGGGGTCCACTGCCACTCTTCCTGAAATCGGTAGAGGGGAAGGGGGGTCCACTGCCACTCTGCCTGAGATCGGTGGGAAGGAAGGGGAGTCCGCTATCACTCTGCTTGAGATCGGTGGGGGGGACGCGGGGGGGGGCGGGGGGGTTGCGATCAGTCTGGGTGGCCAGGGGGTGGAGAGATAAGGGGGTCAGTAATGTGTGGAGGGGGGGTGGAGCAATGTCTGTGGGGCCAGGGGGGAGGCATTATCTGGCCTGGGAGGGTTGTGGCAGGGGAGCAGCATTCTATCAATGTTTTCCCGAGAAAGCGCAGTTGGAGACGCCTATCGGAGCTGCAGGGTTTCGGACACGTTAAGCCCCATCCACAGGCTTGCTCAGCGTGATTCGGAATCACTGATATTTTTTCAGACAGATTGTGTATGGGGACTCCTGAGAACGGGTCTAAAAGTCGGATCTGAAACACTCCCAGTTTCAAGTCCACCCAGCACTTAAAATCAAAATGGTAAAATAGAGCCCTAAGTGTGGGAAAATTGTGATCTGATTTGCACTGCCATGTTCAGCGTAAATCACACCGGTTTTCTCACCTGAACTACAGGTCGGTGAACCTAACATCTGTAGTGGGTAAGTTGTTAGAAGGTATTCTGAGGGACAGGATCGACAGGCATTTAGAGAAGCAAGGACTGATTAGGGACAGTCAACATGGCTTTGTGAGTGGAAAATCATGTCTCACAAATTTGACTGAGTTTTTTGAAGGGGTAACCAAGAAGGTAGATGAGGGCAGTGCAGTTGACATTGTCTACATGGACTTTAGCAAGGCCTTTGACAAGGTACCGCATGGTAGGTTGTTGTATAAAGTTAAATCTCATGGGATCCAGGGTGAGGTAGCCAATTGGATGTAAAATTGGCTTGACAACAGAAGACAGAGGGTGATTATAGAGCGTTGTTTTTCAAACATATCTATGGTTGATTCCGAAAGTCAAGAAATCATTGTAAACATCATTAAACTTTGAGTTTTCTCATATCTAAATCCTCTGCACGGCACCAACTGTTCAATGAAAGCCTTTTGTGTCAATTAAATTATTTGACAAAATTGTAACAGCTTAATATTTACAATCAATGATCTAGTTACCATTCTGCTGAAATAGGTTAACCCAGTAACACTGATAATAAATACAAATTAAAACAACAACCAGCTTTCAGGAGATTTGTTTGTTGACTCCGAGGCAGACATTTACTGTATCAATATTAATGAATTATATACACCCTTGACATTCATTGTTTTGCTGTTGCACTTCCATTCCATTGCTGCAACACTGTAGCAATGTTTAGCATAGCAAAGTATTACTTTTCAAATTACAGTGCTCGAATGCTTGCAGCTAGAATTTAATAAGGTCTTAAATTCTCATGTCGACAATCATGGAAGGTAATGCTTATTGCATTTTACACACATGTTATTTTGGTGTATTGGGGTTTTAGTAGCACAGAGTGTCTCTAATCACAATTCATTTGCTGTCTTCTAACACAGCTTATTGTTCTGAATTATTAATTCAAATGTACACAATAATTTCATTAAAGCATTCCAGAGGATGTTTAATTACATTCACTAAATGCATGCACCCAGAAGGGAATAACTTCATATTTTATATTGCTCCAGAAAACACTTTGATCAGCCTATTGAACGCTCTGAATGTAGTGATCTGGCTGTTTTATCATTGTGATGAAGTCTGTTCCACAGATTTATGATCCAAGCAGGTGAATGCAAAAAATAATGTTTGAAATCAGTGCTGGTTCATTCAATTTTAACGTGTTGGTTTCAGAATCAATTACTCTTCTTCACTTTTCCTCTTTTCTTTCACCTCACTGTCACTTTAGACATTTAAACCTTTAAGCTGACCTCACAGCAGTAAACCATTCAAGATGCACTGATGTAGTTTTATAGCCACAACACAGATGCAGATCTGTCCGCCTAGCATGAGATGTCCTTGTGGGATGCCACAGGTATGAGTAAAAATAAACATCCTGGGGCTCTCAGGACAGGACAGAAAATTGGCATGGGTGAACATTGAGCAGTTGGTGGAGAGTCATGCCAAAATCATTATAACCAATGTCGGGAAGTAGATTGAGGGTCAGCGTCAACCATGGTCTATAAGGCCCAGGATAATCATTATTCAGGTACACCTTCATGAAACTGATGTGCTGCAAAGACACTAACCCCTTGTTTTCTCCGGTCCTTGTGCTAACCTGCAAGAATTAGTAGTCACAATGAAATTAGTATTCACCTCAGTGAACAAACATTGACTCTACGGGTACTTGTGAATCAGCCTCCCTTTATAAAGAGCCATTTCTTTTTTTGTTCCAAATTGCACTCGAAACTGGAAGTTCGCCCAAAGAGACATGGACAGAATGGATAGTCAGAAGCTTTTTCTCAGGGTGGAAGAGCCAATTACTAGGGGGCATAGGTTTAAAGTGCGGGGGGCAAGGTTTAAAGGAGATGGACGAGGCAAGTTTTTTACACAGAGGGTGGTGGGTGCCTGGAACTCATTGCCGGGGGAAGCAGATACGATAGTGAGTTTTAAGGGGCGTCTTGACAGATACATGAATAGGATGGGAATAGAGGGATATGGTCCTCGGAAGGGTAGGGGGTTTTAGTTCAGACAGGCAGCATGGTCGGTGCAGGCTTAGAGGGCCAAAGGGCCTGTTCCTGTGCTGTAATTTTCTTTGTTCTTTGCTCTTTGACTCCAGGGATAAAGCCACCCAAGATAACTTTGCCTATAAAAATGTAGAGGCAGTGAAGAGGTGAATCTATGAGTGTCACCAAAGCTATTGCACTCCTTTCTCATTCCCTCCCACACAGACAAGTCCACAACAACACAGACATAGTTAACATCTTCCAATACAAATTACATTGGAAGGTGTATTTTGGAGATGATATTGTCACATCAGTCACCTATCCATCACTAACAGCCTTTTGATTTGACTTGATTTGATTTGAGTTATTATTGTCACATGTATTAACATACAGTGAAAAGTATTGTTTCTTGCGCGCTATACAGACAAAGCATACTGTTCATAGAGAAGGAAACTGAACAGCAACCTGTCGACATTGTTGATGGGCCAAATCTAACTGCACCCCCGCATCCCTCTTACTGATCATTACAGTTATATAAAGCCCACAGATTGGAGAATGAGGTTATGAACATAACGCAGTTTAAAGGTGAGGAGGGATGTGAATTATCATTGCCATCAGTAACCTTTGCAATTTGTGAAATGAAGCAGTTGAGTGGAATTGGATATCCTGTTGCACTCCAGTTTGAAACACTGGCAATGTCACTGTTGCAACATTCATGTTCTGATCCATTTTTGCGACACCGAATGGGCCAGAGGTAGAGGGTTATGGGTGGAGATAATGTTGCCCACTAAGTGCTGAGCTTGTGTTGTACGCTTTCTGTAGTAACAGATGGCAAAGCTTTGCAACTATCTTGGTCTGACCCAGAAACTTTGGAGATAGATTACTTGAATGGGTGTAAATTGAGAGTGGCCTTGGTGTCCTCGTGCACCAGTCACTGAAAGTAAGTGTGCAGGTTCAGCAGGCAGTAACGAAGGCCTTCATAGAGAGAGGATTTGAATATAGGAAAAGGGATGTTTTGCTGCAATTGTATAGGGCGTTGGTGAGGCCACACCTTGAGCAGTTTTGGTGTCCTTACCTGAGGAAGGATATCCTTGCTATAGAGGGAGTACAGCGAAGGTTTACCAGGCTGATTCCTGGGATGGCAGCTCTGTCATATGAGGAGAGACTAGGAGTTAGGATTATATTCACTGGAGTTTAGAAGAGTGAGAGGGGATCTCATAGAAACTTTTAAAATTCTAACAGGGTTCGACAGAATAGATTCAGAAAGAATGTTCCCATGGTGAGGGAATCCAGAATTAGGGGTCATAGTTTGAGGATAAGGGGTAAACCTTTAAGAACTGAGGTGAGGAGAGATTTCTTTACTCAGAGAGTGGTGAATGTGTGGAATTCACTACCACAGAGTGTAGTTGAGGCCAAAACATTGCCTGATTTCAAGAAGAAATTAGGAATAGGTCTAAGAGCTAAAGGAAAGAAGGAATATGAGGGGAAGGGGGTGTGGTGAACCATAGATGGTTACCACTATGGGTACTTGTACATATGTTACTCTTGTTACTGTTGGGGTTAGGGTTGGGGCGTTCCGCCTGTTAGCATTGTTCTGTGGTACACTCCGTTTGGCTCTGCCTTCTTACAGGAGTATAAAGATCACTGCTACTTCCTAGTAGCCCTTAGCCTGGGATAGTATTGGTAAGCAGTGTGCTCTATTCTTGTTGTGAATAAAAGCCTTTATTCCCGGGTACGTCCTAGCCTCCCGTGTGAATCAATCGCGCATCACGGGGGGAATCAGGATATTGAATTTGATGGGCCATGATCAAAGTGAATGACAGAGTAGGTTCGAAGGGCCAAATGGCCTACTCCTGCTTCTACTTTCTATGTTTCTATGTTTCTACCTCAGTCATTAACAAGTAGACATGTCAAGGTCTGCAGAGGAGTTGCTGACATCATAGTAACTATCAACTTGACCCACTGCTCTAAGCTCCAAGTCAGAAGGCTGTGGGCTTAAGTTTCACTCCAGGGACTTAAGCACCAAATTCAAGTTGACATTTCAGTGCAGTACTGAGGGAGTGTCACATTGTGAAGATGCTGCCCAAGTGAATCATTATGACACTTGAAGAAGCGAAGGGACGTTTTCCAGTGAGAAATGCATTAAGCTGTGATTTATCTCATGGCTATTTAGGACATTGCAGTACAAAAATTAGCTGCTGCAATTGCAGAAATTACAACAGTGACTAGACTTCAAAAACACTTAACTGGTTGCAAACCAATTGTGCCTTTTAAGGGGCGTCTTGACAAATACATGAATAGGATGGGAATATATGGTCCCGGGAAGGGTAAGGCGTTTTAGTTCAGTTGGGCAGCATGGTCAGTGCAGGCTTGGAGGGCCGAAGGGCTTTTTCCTATGCTGTAGTTTTCTTTCTTCTTTGTTCTTTGTTCTCACTGTGGGATATCCTGAGGAAATAAGAGGCTTTACATTCTTTAGCTAAAAGGAAAATATTGCGGTTGCTGGAATCTGAAACGAAAACAGAAAATGCTGGAAAATCTCAGCAGGCCTGAGAGCATCTGTGGGGACAAAATGGAGCCTTCGTCAGAGCATCTAGACTCGAAACATTGGACCTACTCTCTCCCCACAGATGCTGTCAGACCTGCTGAGATTTTCCAGCATTTTCTGTTTTCGCTCTATAATCTTTCTTTATTTAAGTGTTTGATGATCGCTTGGCATTGCTTATTTTATCTTTATTGTACTAGGGGCACATCCAAGCCAACCTCCTGATAAATGTTATATTCAATTGCTACCTACCATGGAACTCTGTTACCTGCACTTAAGATTGTTGGTATTGCAAGAATTCCTTTTCATGCATTCTTTTTTTTCAAGTGGTTTTGTCTTCTGGAAGACCTGTAAACGGTTAATTCCACTTTGGTGGAACAGGAACAGGTGAAAAAAGAGGGCATGAAAAAAGGAGCGTACTTTCCAATGATCAGCAGGCAATAACTGATCATTTTCTTCCAGATATTTAAAATCAAACTTGCAATGATATGTGGCTAATAATTGTACCACACATCAATTCCACAAATTCATATTAGTAGAATTTTTAAAGATACTTTTAAAAAGAGCATAAAGAGTTCCTAACACTGCAAACAAAAACACCGAGGGTAATCTTGATTCCTCATTCGCCGCCCGCAGAATCGCCGGTGAGGGCTCAAGATCCGGAAAAACCCGTAAATCGGGAATCTCACCGACGGAATCCTGATATTGAGTTTTTGCTGCCCCTCACTGGCAACATAACCAGGTTCACAATGTGCGTGAACCTGATTTGCATGCATTTAAATATATTTACATGTTATGAAACACCCCTCCTGACATGTTTAGCCCCTGCTGTATTTTCAAAACGTGCCCATGTGACGCCACGTCAGTGCAGTTTAAAACAGGTTCACCCAAATGTGTCCTGGGGATCCCCCCCAGGGGCATTAGGGTGAGTATAGCCCCAGGGAGAGGGACATGGCCATGCCACCCTGGCAGTGGCACCCTGGTAGTGCCAACCTATACCAGGAGGCAGTAACAGGAGCAGACCCCAGTGGGAGCCTCATGGGGGAGGGGGATTCATTTATTTGTGGTGGTGGGTGGAAGCAGATGTGGGAACTGGGGGTGCCAGCGATGGCCATTTTGGGGAGCGTACGCGCAATGGTTGGGTGGTTGTGGAGTTGGAGGGAAGGAGTCCCTTGTTCGGGGAGATCGGGGGGAGATAGGCTACTGGCACTGCCTGCTGGGGGTGTTGGATGAAGTGGTCCAATGAGAGAGGGTTGCCAACATTGACTGTTGGGGGGAGGGAAGGTGTCAGATGTTCGGGGGAAAGGGGGTTGCCAGCTCTGAGGGAGAGGGGGGTGAATGCTGATTCCGATCATGGGACACTGGAGTGGGAGGAGTCCCTGAGACCTCAGTGGTGGGGTGGGGGGAGGTCATTGTTTGGTCTGATCGAGTGCCCTCTAAAGACGGCACCCTGATCTCAGAGCAGTTGGGCATTGCTGGCATGTTGAGGCCCCTCCCCCACTGCATGCCAGCGTGAAACACACCCAACTGTTTTTTTGTGACAGAGTGTGGTAAGTTCTGGAGAGAAACATGACATTCTTTGGTCAGATTTCACCCCAAAAGACCCATCATACATGAAGCTAATGATGAACTACTTGTGGTCATTGTATTGCTGTGTCTATTAATTGATGGTAAGGTCCAACTCCAGCACCCCTTGCACATTATCACAGAATTGTTATGGTGTAGAGGGAGTCTATTTGACCCATTGAGTCTGCATCAGCTATCCAAAGGAGCACCATAACTTACTGCCATTCCCCTGCCTTTTCCCTATAACCCTGCACGTTGTTTCTAGTCAAATAATCATCTAATTCTTGATCTTTTTATGAGCAGAACAATTCTTCCCTATCTACTCTGTCCAGATCCCTTGTGATTTTGAACATCTCTATTAAATCTCCTTTTATCTTTCTTCTCTCCAAGGAGAACAATGCCAACCTTTCCAATCTATCCTCAGTACTGAAGTCTCTCATTCCTGGAACCATTCTTGTGAACCTCTTCTTCACTCTCTCTAATGTGTTCACATTCTTCCGATAGTGTGGAGCCCAGAACTGTACACAATAATCCAGCTGAGGTCTAACTTGTGACTTGTATAAATTCAGCCTCCTTGCTCTTGAACTTTCTGCTCTTATTAATAAAGCCCAGAATGCTATATGTTTATTAACTGCTCTCTCCACCTGTCCTGCCACCTTCAATGTTCTACATACATATACATCCAGGCACTTCTGCATCTACACCCCTTTAAGACTTTTATCCTTTATTTCATATCTTCTGTTCACATTCTTCCTACCAAAATGCACCATATCACACTTCTCCGCATTTAACTTCATCTGCCATCTATCTGCACTCTCCACCAACTTGTCTATGGGCGGGGTTTTACGTCCTCACTTGGGCGAGATCATAAAATCCTGCCTGAGGCCAAACGGAGATTTCCGTTCTGGGAACCTCGCCCGCCCTGATTCCGGGTCGAGCGAGGTGGTAGGGCTTTGGCCAATGTCTTTTGAAGTTCTACACTGTCCTCTTCACAGGTTAAAATACTTTCAAGTTTCTGTGCCAAACACAGACTTTAAAAATGTCCCCCACATCATTAATATCGTTAATATATATCATGAAAAACAAGGGTCCCAACGTCGACTGCTGGGGAATACCACTGCAAACCCTCCTCCAGCCAGAAAAGCATTCATTGACCATACTTAATAATGAACTTTTCCAAACACTTATCATACCTCAAGCCTGTGCACCAGTTGTAAACTAGGACGATTAAGACCCAGCAACTTCCCAAAAAAGAAAAAAAATGTCTTCTTACTTTGTTCTAAGTGCCTGAAAAAGAATTCCAAGTAGCACCATAAATGATACATGGGATTATGATGACCATATGGATGCCTCCTCTCAAACTGGACTCATTAGCTGCTTTGCTTCCTTGCGAAGATTTCAGTGCTTTTTTGCTATTTTGCACTGCTCCCAAAATAAACTAATGCAGAGCTTCTAAAGCCTGTAGCGCACCTGTTTATCTATTTCTATTTCACCAGGGAACTGTCACTATGTGCTGCCTATGTAAGTGCTGTGGGTTTTCCCTCTGGGCAGACAATTCTATTTGCAGATTCTGAATGAGGAGAAGGATCAGACTGGTGGAGGCATAGCAAGACAGGAATGTTAGCATCTTGCAAATGATCAGAGAGACTATTTCATCTACAGCTATCCATCTATATGGGTGACATTGATATAGTTGTCAAAATTACATATGGAAATAAATCAGTTCTGAAAAAGAATCATTTTGAACTCAAAACATTGGTCAGAATTCTCCGATGTACGCCCCGCTACTGCTGCTCGCAAGAACGGAGAAGTTAGCGCTCAGCCAAATCTCTGTTCACAGCAGCAGAACCAGATAATCCCAGCCATGGGTCAGGTTGTAGAATTCTGGCCAATAACTCTGTATCACACACCAAAGATGCTGCCAGACCAGTTGCACTTTTCCAGCACTTCCTGTTTTTATTTCAGATCTCCAGCATCCATAGTATTTTGCTCTTATTTATGACCATATATGCAACTGTCAAGGTCAGACTAGGATTAGACTCTGTACTATGTACAATGCACTCTGCAAAGGTCCATATATCAATAATGAGCACTTGAGCACTGTACCAGAGAATAACTGATGCCCGTGAATTATAACCTGGCATGGGATCAACAAACTCAGGAGAAGAGAGGAGAGGAGGGGGAAGAAAGGAAGGGGAAGTATTAGGGGAACAAAATTGTAGAAGAACATTGGGAAGAGCCCTTTTTTAAATGCAGCCCATTTGAACCTCCCCAGAGCTAAAAGATCAAACGCAAAGTTTCAACGTAAACGATAGGGTTCCATCTGCAATCTTGGCTTCATGAATGTGTAACCAGAAAAATATAGTAAATATCCCCTTCTCTTCCTCAAGTGAATTCTGGTTACTTACACAGTAGTGGTCCACATTTGAGTCCTGATTTTGACCTAACCAGCCCAGCAGTGATGCAATGAGGTAGAGCAGAATGGGAGCATGGTAGGATAGGGTGGAATCAAGTCAGATGCCATTTTTACACCAGGTCAATTTTCAAACAAACAAACAAAGAACAAAGAACAATACAGCACAGGAACAGGCCCTTCGGACCTCCAAGCCCGCGCCGCTCCCTGGTCCAAACTAGACCTCCCTCTCACAAAACCATGCTGACTATCGTTAATGAGTTTATTCCTTTCTAAATGCGCATACATCCTATCTCTAAGAATCCTCTCCGACAACTTCCCGACCATGGACGTCAAGTTCACCAGCCTGTAATTTCCCGGGTTATCCTTCCTACCCTTCTTAAATAACGGGACTACATTAGCTATCCGCCAATCCTCTGGGACCTCACCTGTGTCCAGTGACGAGACAAAGATTTGCGTAAGAGGCCCAGCGATTTCATCTCTCGTCTCCTTGAGCAGCCTGGGATAGATTCCATCAGGCCCTGGGGATTTGTCAGTCTTTATATTCCCTTGCATTGATCGTATTTGTTTTTCAAAGGTTAATAGAACCCATCACAGAACACTGGCTATTATCTCTACATTTAAGACTTGGACATATTTAATCATTTGCAGATTAATTATGCTTCCAGTTTCGTTCGGAGGGTCAATGCGGCCACTTCTGCACTGTAGGGATTCTATGATTCATGCGTAATTAGAAATAAATATTTTAAGCACATATTTTCATTAAAAATAAACAAGAGGAACTCATGGGCTGAGCATGTACAATTTTTCAATATTCACTCCCCGTGTAAACCAGGATTGCTGAAGCAGAAAATCACTCCAAGTTATTTTGGTCGGTAAAGTCTCAGCCCCAACCATAATATTGCACCAATTCCAAAGAGGTGGCATAGTAGTACAGCAAAGAACATATTGTTAAAAATAAGAAAAATTGTTCGTCCGTAAAATCGTGCAGCTCTTTATCAAGCAAGTCATCAATAAAAATATTGATCAAAGCGGTCAGCTTTGACAAAGGGACTCAAAACGTCAGCCATTTCCCTCCTTACAGATGCTGCCAGACCTGCTGGGATTTTCCAGCATTTTCTCTTTTGGTTTCAGATTCCAGTATCTGCAGTAATTTGCTTTTATCAATAAAAATATGGCTTCTGAATCATAGGCCGGGATTTTCCAACAACAATGGGTTTCATGGGGGCAGATAGGTGTGGGGAGAATCAATGTGGGAGGAATGGAAAAATCTCAAGTTTCTAGTCCTAGTGAAAGAATGGCAGGAATGTGTGCTCCCGCCTGGCTAGGCGGATTGCCATTCCTGCCAGAAGCCAGTGTGAAACTTGGGGCCCGATTCTCCCGTCGCGACCCACAACTTTTCTGGCGAGTCCGGTCCTCAGAATCACGTGTCGGCCATTTCGCGGGATTCGCGCATGCGTCAGGAACGCATTCGCACCTCCCAGAGCTGGAGAACCGTCGCAGTCGAGACCCCACTGGAAACCGGCGGGAAGACAGATAAGTCATTTGAATCTTTCTTAAATGTATTTTAAATATATTTTCCTTGTGATTATTGGGCCCGACACAGAACTTGTCGGGCCTGACAGCATCTCCCACCCCGCCAGGAGTACTTCATTCCAGCGGGGTTTAGAGTAGCTCCCCACATTCGGAAAACTAGCGGGAGACCCCGCCGGAGTGAAGGGGGGCAATCAGGGCCCACCAGGGGGTCGAGCGGCAGGGGGGTGGTGCCCCCTGGGCATGGGCTCCCTGGCAGTGCCAGCCTATACCCCCTGGCACTACCCAAGGGGCAAAGTGCCCGTGCCCAGGGGTAACTTGGCTCTGCCCACTGGGCATTGGGCAGTGCCAATGGGGTGGGGCCTGTTGTGGGGAGGGCATAGGGGGTGATTGGTGGGGGTGGGGGGGTCCCACTGCCACTCTGCATTGGGATCGGTCTAGGCTGGAGGGAGGCCAGCGATCGGGGCGCCTGGGGGGAGTGGGGTGGTCTGCCGGGGGGGGGGGGGGGGGGGCTGCCTCCTGGGGTGGGAGGGGGGAGGTCTGACCCTGGGGGGGGTCAGTGGGGGGAGGGCCTGCCTCCTGGGGGGGTCTGACCCCAGGGGGCGGTCTGACCCCAGGGGACGGTCAGCAGGGGAGGGCCTGTCGGGGTGAGGGGGGTGGAGGAATTGCCACTGCTGGGGGGAGCGGACTGGACATCGGGCACTCCGGGGTCTGAGGGGAGTCAGGGCTGGCCCAGGAATTGTGGTGGGGACCCCTGAGGGGGGGCTGGAGGGGCAGCACTGTGGTGGTCCCAAGCTGGCCAACAATTGAGCTAGCCAGCAAATGGGGAGACTGACAGATCGGGGCCACTGTGCATGTGTAGAGTTGCAAAACTGTCAAACTCTGGCGCGAATAGGCCCCGCCCCCCCGAGTTTTTAATAATACTCATGATTGTGATATCTGCAGTGCGCAGAGTGTGGGAGATTCTGGTCTGAAGTTGCACTGAAAAAACAGTCGTGATCTAGAACAGTTTTCCCACCAATTCAGCACATTTGGGAGAATCCCCCCCTTGGTTTCATGAACTTGTTATCTGAAAAATCTAATAGATAGTCCCTACTCTACCTCAAGCAAATTTTGGTTATTTACATAAACAGATGCAGATTTGCTGGCACCATCCAATTATCCGTGTCACCAGCAGGATATTACACCTGTCCGGAACATGTCCAGACCAACCTGGGATAGACATGTCGGAACTCACCAGGAAGGAGGCCAGGAGCAGCTTTCGGAGTTGGAGGCCTAAAGCGACCATGGTGGGCGGCTGCATGAGGCATCGTTGGGTGTTGATGGTCTTTGCTGTGGGTCATGAGGAATTAGACAGGGATGGGAGGAGGAATGAAAAAGTGGAATGGGTGTGGAGGCTTAGAGGAGGGTTGTGGTGAACCATTGTTGGTTCCCACTGGATAGTACTGAGCCAGGGCTGGCCAGTACTACAGGAATGTATATAGGTTACTGTGGGATTGTACTAATGTTGCTGTTGGGTTAGAGTGGGATTGTTACACCTGTGTTTGTTACTGTTGTGGCACATCCCAGTCGGGCTCCGCCTCCTGGGAGAGGTATAAGACTCCCTGCTCGGACGGGACCCCTTCAGTCTGGGATAGTGTGTTAAAGTTCTGATAGCTCCATTGTTAGTTAATAAAAGCCTTCTTTTACTGAAGCTTCGAGCCTCGTGTCCAATTGATGCGCATCAGGGGTGGAGGAGGTTGGGCGGGGTAGGTGAAAGAGATATGTTGTGGGGTTCATTGCCCCCATGAAGAAACTCTATTCTAGGAAGTATCTAAAATCTATCCATTCTATGTTGGTGGGAATATTCCGAAAATGGAACTCTCCCGTTATTTCTAAGCCACCACAACCTGAAACCCAGTGATGCCCCATCCTCCTCCCCGACCTGCTGGAATCCTCCCTGCTCAAGATCCAAGACTTACCAACTTTAGGGATCCATAGATTTTCTTACTCCTCTTCTTGCCATCCCAGCAGCGGCCACTAAGTTGCTCTTTGTGCTGCCGGGACTAAGGCAGCTGCTGGTCAATTCGATTGGCTGGCAGCTCCAGAGGGTGGGTCTTCCTCTCCATTGAGGTGTAGAACTCCATCTTGGCCTTTGTTCAGCCCAGTCACTGCACGTTGTGGCTGCAGAGTGGGCCAGCATGGAGCGGGTTAGCTCTGCTTATTATTCAGTCCTATGTAAATCAGTGAACCAAAGGTAATGAGTGAATAGGAATTGGTGCGAAGAACACACATAAAACAGTTTTGAATGACCTTAAATTTACAGAAGATAGAACATGGGACATCAGCCGGCATTGCATTGGAATTTTCAATTCGAGAGGTACCGAGGGAGGGATGAGGGTTCCAACGATTTTTACACAGCAGGAGTCGCTTTCACTTTCCTTACCTGGGCAGCAACCTGGAATTTTAGGGCTGCTTCCAAACCTTCAGCTAATGTACAACTTTGTCAGCGTTTTTTTTTACTCCTTTTAAGTTGCCATGTGTACAGCTCAAATACAGCGCAGCTGACTATCAATTGTGTACTGGTTCATTTTACATGAATTCCCTGCTTCAATCGTTTTTGATTGAGAACAATTTTCAAAAGATTAAATATTGGCCCCATGAAGAAACTCTATTCCAGGAAGGATCTAAAATCTATCCATTCTATGCTAGTGGGAATATTCCTCAGTATTGTGGAATTTTCTTGGAATGGCTATTCGCATCTACAGTGAAAAAACAGATCCGTTTTCAGAAGTTACTAACACAAAATAAATGGCACCATGACACATTTCAAGTATGTGTCATGTCAGGTGCCAGAAGCAAACAATATTCTTGAAACTCAAAGGTGACCATTGACAAATAGTTGGCAGATTCATAACTGCAATGATGCTTGCATTTGTGGAATTTTCATACAGAAAATTTGTTAGTGTGTAACAATCTCAACAAAAACTCACAACGTAATCAATGAGACATTATTTTGCAGCAGCAGCTCTAGTTGGGACGTGACCTTTCAGTTTATCTGCTGAGGCAGGTGTTATGGGTCAGGTTAGAAACTCCAAAGTACTTAATGGAGACCACCCGAACCATAAGTTTTGTATCTTGAATTTGGCTAGGATGAGCATGATATGTTTCACTTTAGGTATGATTCGAATGACCCACTAGGGAGCTTTTATCAAACAAAATTTATTTAAGAATATAGTTAACATGTATAGTAAGAAAATTACCAATACCTTTTATCAATTACTAACAAAAAAACAGAAAGAAAATAACCTCAATAATGTATTGACCCTTAATTGAATACTAAAGCTGTTCCAACAAATCAGAACATTTCATAAACAAAACCCTTTTCACACAGCATGGATTAAAATCTCACAACTGGAATTGAGTCTTTTCAAAGCCTGCACTTTCCTTCCAGAAGGCAAAACATTGCCTTGAAATAATCAGCGGAATTTCCAAATAGAACAGGGAGACAGAGAAAGTGACTTCAGCTTCTTCCTTGCTTGATGCCCCTGCTAAAAACCACAAACTGAACTGCAGCCTTAGAACTCTCAAAACTGAAACCTTAAACTCACTGGAAAGAAAGAAAACTTTTCAAAAACACATGACCTTTTCTCCTAACAATGCAGGATAATAAAACTAATCCCAGAGTAAACACAAACAACCCCATTTGCCACTTAAGTAGTAATGCTAGGACTCATCGTAGTCAGCCCAGCAACAATGACATCACTGAAGTTGTGAGCTAAGTAATCATGTTTTTAAAAATCTTTCTTAAAGGGACACTAATGTCACACAGGGACTTAGCTTCCTACTGTGGAAGAGGGGCAGTTGGGAAATAGTGACAACACTTGGAACAGTGGGCGGGATTTTACGGCCTCACTCGTCCCGAAACCGTAAAATCCCGCCCGAGGTCAACGGACCTTTTCATGGTCCGCCCCTCGCCCGCTCTGGACAGGGTGGTAAAATTCCAGCCAGTTACTTTCCTCATTTTTTTCACAGGACTTAAATGATGTTGGCAATTGCACATCTCAACTTTTCTTGAGACAGCAATAGTGGTGTTAAGCCAAGTTGCTTTGAGTAATAATTTTGAAATTCTTTTGTGGACTTCTTTTAGAATGACTGTTTTTGCATCTGAATCTACCCTTGGACCCTTGTGCTTGTTTATCTATGCACCTATCCTTGTCAACATTATCTGAAGATAATATCCAGTTTCAATGCTGTATCACCACACCTGACTCTTCACTTTCTCCGCGCTTCATAAAGATTGTCCAACATTCATTCTCGGGTGAGCTGCAATATAAACATTGGAAAAACTGAGCCCATCATTTTCAGCCCTTTCCATGAACTTGGCATCTTTGCTACCAATTCCAACTCTCTACCTTTCCTCCCACCATCTCCGATTAGATCAGATTTTTCATAACCTCAGCATCCTATTTCATCCAAGAAGAACTTCTGATCCCATATTCTTTTCACCTCAAAATAACATTGCTCACCTGCACCCCTTTCTGTTGACAAAACCCTTTTCTATGCCTTCTGTACCTCCACACCTAACTACATGAAAGCCTTCTTGGCCAGTCTCACGTTCTCCATGTCTATAAACTCCAGCTCATCCAAAACTCTGCTGCTGATATCTGAGCCAGCACCAAGTCCTGCTTGATCAGATCAAGCGGTCTTGTTAACTCACATCAACTTATAGTACCCCTCTCTGTCTCCAACTTGCCACACTCTCAAGACACTGCATTTCACTGATTCCAATATCTTATCCATTGCCCCTCCCTTTGCTCCATAGTTCCTAAGTTTCTAAACTTTCTTACTTCCTAAGTTTCTAAAGTTGGTGGCTATACCAGCAGCTGTCTAGGCTTCATGTTGTAGAATCTTCTCCGCAAATTTCTCCAACTTCCTCCCCTGCTTTAAAGCTCTCCTTAAACCCACCTCAAGCCAATGGTAACCCCATTGTAATATGGGGAGGCAGTGGCCTAGAGGTATGGTCACAGGACTAGTAATCTAGATTCTGAAGGTCTCTGGGGACCTGGGTTTGAATCCCACCATGGCAGAATTTAATACAGATCTGGAATTATTCATCTATTGATGACCATGAAACCATTTCCCATTGTCATTTAAAACCCTTCAGATTCACTAATATCCCTTTGGGGATGAAATCTGTCATCCTTATCTGGTTTGGTCTATATGTGACTCCAAACCCACAGACTCTTAATTGTCTTCATGTATGGGCAATAAATGTTGGCCCAGCCAGCAACGCCCACATCCCATGAATGAATTAAATAAAAATCTCAATGTCATACATCTATGAAATTACAATTTCAAGAATTTTTTATTTAGCAAGACAACCATTTGTTGTTCCAAAACACTGAGTGCAAGCTGCAGAGAATGAGACATTGAGAGTTGAGTTAAGTGTGGGAATGCAAGAGAATAATTCTTAATCTTTTGACTTCTTAAAATCTAACCAACTGCTAGTAATTGAAGGGTAGACATTTAAACTTCTTTCAGGCCCAAGGAAAGTAAAAAAACAAGCTCTCCTGGTGCTGTAGCTTAGACGGGCCCGCTAATTAAATAAACTGGTTAAATCTGGTTCCTGAAGCAGAACAGGCCTAAGGTATATGAGCAAGGCCTAAAGTGCAATCAGCAAAGAGCATAAGCTGCAGAGAGTGAGACATTGAGAGTTGAGGTAAATGTTGGAGTTTAGGAGAGTTAATCTTAATCTTTGGCCTTCTTAAAATTTAATAAACTGCTGGAATGAGTAGCAATCAAATTGTCTGCTGTGTCCTGGATGGTGTCAAGGTTCTTTAGTATTGTTAGAGCTGCACCCATCCAGGCAAGTGGAGAGTATTCCACCAGATTCTGACTTGTGCCTTGGAGATGGTGGACAGCCTTTGGGGAGTCAGGAGGCAAGTTACACACCAAGAATTTCTAGTCTTTGACCTGCTTTTGTAGCCACAGATTTTATATGACTAGTTCAGTTGAGTTTCTGGTCAATGGTGAACCCAGGATTTGATAGTAGGGGAATCAACAACAGTAATGCCATTGAATGTCAAAGGGGCAATGTTTAGATCCTCTCTTGTTGGAGATGGTCATTGCCTGGCATTTGTGTGGCATAATTGTCACTTGCTACTTATTAGCCCAAGCCTGGATATTGTCCAGGTCTTGCTGCAGTTGGACATGGACTAGTACAGTATAAGAGGATGGCGAATAGTGCTGAACATTGTGCAATCATGAGTGAATATCTCCACTTCTGCCCTTATGATGGAGGGAAGGTCATAACAATGGTTGAGCCTAGGACACTCCCCTGAGGAAGTCCTGCAGTGATGTCCTGGAGCTGACCAACCATCTTCCTTCTTGCCAGGTTTTGACTCCAACTAGTGTAGAGTTTTCCCCTGATTTCCATAGACTTCAGTTTTGCTAGGGCTTCTTGATGCCACACTTGGTCAAATGCGGCCTTGAAGTTAAGGGCAGTCACTCTCAACTCACCTCTGGCATTCAGCTCCTTTGTCCATGTTTGAACCAAAGCAGTAATGAGGTCAGAAGCTGAGTGATCCTGGCAGAACCCAAACTGAGCATCAAAAGCAGGTTATTTCTGAGTAACTGCTACTTGATAGCACTGTTGATGACCCCTTCCATCACTTTACTGATGATCAAGAGTAGACTGATATGGTGGTCATTGGTTTGTCCTGTTTCTTGTGTACAGAACATACCTGGGCAATTTTCCACATTGCTGGGTAGATGCCAGTGCAGTAGCTGTAGTGGAACAGTTTAGCTCGGGACGCGGCACGTTCTGGAGCACAAGTCTTCAGTACTACTGCTGAAGTATCGTCAAGCCCCATAGTCTTTGCAGTATCCCGTACCTTCAGCTCTTGATATCAGCACATATAGCTGAAGATTGTTCCAAATGCATCAGCTTTATTATTTGAATAAATATACTGGGGATATTTGTGGAGCCTACTCCTCCACAGAATTGTTTAATTGTCCAACATCACTTACGGCTGGATGTGGCAGGACTGCAGAGCTCAGACCTGATCCGTTGGTTGTGGAATTGCTTAACTCTATTACTTGCTGCTTATGCTGTTTGACATGCATGTAGTCTTGTATTGTAGCTTCACCAAGTTGACACCTCATTTTTAGATATGCCTGATGTTGCTCCTGGCATGCCCTACTACCCTCTTCATTGAACCAGGGTTGATCCCCTAGCTTGGTGGTAATAGTAGAGAGGGAGATATGCTGGGCCATGAGGTTACAGATTGTGGTTGAGTATAATTCTGCTGCTGATGATGGTCCACTGCGCCTCATGGATCCGTAGTCTTGATCTGTTCAAAATCTGTCCCATTCAGCATGGTAGTAGTGCCACATAACATGATGGAGGGTATCCTCAATGAAAAGTTGGAACCCCTCCCCAACCATGGTGTTCCGCGGCCAATTGCCACATCCCCCATGCCCCCGCCCTACCCAGAACGATGATGGCCGAAGCAACCAACCACCCCTCAGCCCCACCCCCCACTGTTCAATGTTGCAGAGTGCGCTGCTGTGTACAGTGATTACCCTGCCCCCTCAGACCCCGCCCCATAATGCCACGCCCCCTTGTCACTGCCAGTGTGCCAGGCTGGCAGTGCCAGGATGCCAGGCTGGCACTTCCCAAGGGGCAGCCCCACCTCTGATGTCTCAGGGAGGTGCTAAATGGCCTCCTGTTCTACCGGCGAGGCCATCACGTCTAATCCCAGTCGATAGGGACCATACGTGATCCTTGCCAGAGAAAACCTTCCCTGGCGAGGCCAAAGAGGCGAGTGAGCCCAGACGATCGCGTCCCGGGCTCGCTAATAATATTTAAATCCGGTGTCAGTAAGATCAAGAGGCAAGAAATCGGGCTCACACTTGATTTCACCACTCTTTCATAATCTTATAAGTTCGCCCCGCTCAGTGGGGCAAAATGGTAAGGTCACTCCCTTTGTCTCCGTAAGGACTGAATGGTGCAATTCCAGCATTATTAATTAATTTAAATTCGATGAGCTGCCAATGCTGGGATTTGAGCCAATATCCCCAGGACATTAGCTGCTGGGCCTCAAAATTATGAATCCAATGATATTAGCACTACCCCACCATCTCCCTCTGCTGTTGCTGCTGCTATAAGTTTATGCTATTGTTGGTATATACCTACAGGATGATACTCGATCACCCCTGCCTTCCAGTGATTTGATAATTGCATTCCCATAAGACAAGGCCAAAGTGCCATTAGCCCTGGATGAATACACACTGATTTATGATACAGCCAAACTAAAGAAAATGATTGAAGTGTATAATTTCATGTAATTATAATGAATAATGCAAGTCTATCCACTATAGTTATTATACTCAGGTTTTATTTGATCTATTTATTGCCCTTCTTAGTTCATTTTGTAGTGATGAAAATGAAACAATTAAGCACTTATCTGCACATTAAATTGTTTTAGAATCAGCTGGGCCTATTTACCTTCACTAATCTGAGCATCCTGAAAATTGAAGAGCTGGGTGAAATAATTTGTCACTTTCAGTTTGGAAGAATGCCATGTGAAGCAATTTAGTGCTAATCTTCATATACAATTGACTAAATTTCATATTTACAAAGCTGCATTTCCCATGTATGCAGTAATCCTAACTCAATTGTTTTCAATTATGAAAGGGCAACATTCATTCAAGCTCTCTAAAAGATTGATTCATGTGCAAGCTGTGAGATTTTACTGTATTTAATCCTGGGGTAAGATGCCTTCGCTACTCGATAAACCCACATGTGGTTGGGTTCACTGTCTTTAACTGGCCACAATCTTTACCTGAATTATCAACTTTAATTGATCCGTAACTTCCTGGGAGAAAAGTATATCCGTAGAGTCCGCATGAAACCAACTGTTTCATGTATAGTTTCTCAGGCCCAGAAATATGTGCTTGTCCTTGAGGGAAACGATGTCGAATGTGTGTCGAATTCTGCTGCCCTGATACAACAGTCAAAAACAAAGATATCCAAAAGTTCTTGGATGGTATTTACATCCCTGGGAAGGGTCCTGTTGTTGACACCACAGCATAGACATAATGGATTAAAGCCATCCTCATTCAACATGCAACATGCAAGTGAAGAAGGATATTCGTAAATTCCTGGATTGCTTCCACGTGAGCAAAAAGACTACTGTGGTTCCACAGTTCACCGAGTAACTCTTGGCTCTTTCAGATAGAAAGCATTGAATATATTTTATGGATTGAAAAAAAAAATCACCTTTGCTTTTCAAACTTCTATCAAAGAGACCTTCATATGGGGCTCACTTGGGTATTCGCATATGGAGACAGAGTAGATAAGAGAGGAAATGAGAGGGGTAGAGGAAGTCTTAGAAGTAGCATTCCCAGCTCTGAGTGAGAGCATGAAAGGTTCAGATCTCAATGGGTGGAGACTCAGATTTAATGGTCCAAATCTGGTTCCAATCCTGCGTACAGTGTTTATCAGGGGCCAGCCAGGTTGGGTCAGGGGGATTGAGGGACGTCAGGGGAGGATCTGGGTTAGTCAGGACAGGTTTGATCAGGGGGTCGGGGTGTTGGGTAGTAAGGGAGGCATTGAGCAGATGAGGGGAAGATGGAAGGGTGAGTTTGAGTTATTGGAAGGGTCAGTTGTATCGTTTCCAGGTGTTAGACTAGGATTTTTCTATCTAACAATTCTTGGGTATCAATTCAGATAAATAGGTTGGAACTGTACCCAGCCTCGGACTCTAACTCGGAGTTGGAGAATTAGCAGAGGACCCAGGGAGCAGGGAATTGCCCATCGGAAGTTCAAACTTCCCAGGCAATTCCCCGGAGTCAGTCCATCAGGATTTTTACAGGATTCCAATGCACATCTTCAGTCTCCAACAATCTAAAGACAATGTTCTGGGCCAACACCATTGAACTGCGGCATGGTGGCACAGTGGTTAGCCCTGCTGCCTCACAGTGCCAGAGACCTGGGTTCGATTCCTGGCTTAGGTCACTGTCTATGTGGAGTTTGCACATTCTCCTTGTGTTCCCTCCGGGTGCTCTGGTTTCCTCCCACAGTCCAAAGACATGCAAGTTAGGTTAATTGGCCATGCTAAATTGTCATTCAGTGTCCGGGGGATTAGCAGGGTAAATACGTGGGGTTACAGGGATGGGGGCTGAGTGGGATTGTGGTTGGTGCAATCTCAATGGGCTGAATGGCCTCCTTCTGCACTGTAGGGATTCTATGATTCTATGCTGTGGATGTTCTGTAGTTGTTGAAGGTGCCTGCTCATGTTTCTTTATGTTTTCGAACCATTATACTGGCAAACTTCATATGGCACAGATGAAGCTGTATGTTCCCTGTCATCTCCCCCTCTCCATGTTGGCCCAAACCCCTGAACCCACCACATATCTGCCCTACTGCGAGAAATAATCCAGACACACCAGAAGGTTTGGGGATCAGGCAAATGTAATCTTTAAACATGCATCTGCACCTTCCCAGCACTCTAACTGAGGTTGCCAAGACTGCAACGCTGGTTAACTTGTAGATCTGGTTGTAGTATGTATTTAGATTTGATATTGACTCCTTTGTGAGGGTTTGTTTTACTGGGGCCATTGTTAAAATTTTGGAGTGTTCCATTCCATGACCTTAGTTTGGAACAGTGCTGCAGACCACATTTATGTTGGTATTGTATTAATCCCATCAATCCAATCTCCTATTCTTCCATCATGCTGTAAAGACATGGACAGAATAACCACCTATTCCTATCTCTGTAGGAAATTCCTGAAGTTTTCTCTTTGGGACAGAGACTCCACACTTAGAAATATGTGTGAAAATGACCTCTTAAATTTCTCTGCTTCCATATTTGTTTCATTATTAACATTTTATTATTCAATCTAGATGCATCACCTTACATTAGTTTTTTTTTCTGACATATAACTGCTTAATCTGCTACCCCGCCTGTTTTTACATTTGAATTGATTGAATAAAATACCAGTCTATTCAGAACACCAATAAACTGTATTGTTCTGATATTTTGTTGGTGAAAACAAAATTGTTAGAAATCTCATTTGGGTTTTTCATCAGGTTTATCCACTGCATTTCATTAACATTGATAATTACTACATTCAAACTCTCACTCCTATATAGATAAACACAGGCATTATAGCAGTGAGCCTTTTTACTGAAGTAAGTATGCACAAATAAGCAGTTTTCTTTATTTACTGCGACAGGATTCAATATTTATTACATTTTACACGTGTGCAATGATTAAAGCTTTTGGAGTTCTGTGTAAAAATTTCCCAATTAGAAATAAATCATTCTTGGAATGTAATTGGCTCTGGTACGATTGTATTTATTGCAAATTCCTTATTGCCCTGAGAAGGTGGTGTTAGATCCTCTTGAACCACTGCAGTAGCTTGATAGACTAATTCAGAAGGCAGTTGAGGGTTAACCACCCTCTTAGGGGAGGGTGATCACATATAGATCAGGTCAGGGTAGCAGGTTCTACTTTTCCAACAGCACAAGTGAATCGTTGGGTTTTTGTAATCTGATAAATTCATAGTCCCTTTTTTTACTTTCAGCTAAATTAAACTGAACTCAAATTTTCAAACCTCAGCTGTAGGATTCTTAGTCCATCTTTTTTTCATTCATTCACAGCATGTGGGTTCCTTTGGCAAGGCCAGCATTTATTGCCGTTGTGTGGCTAGATAGGCCATTTCCAAGACACAATTAAGTGTCAACCACATTGCTGTGAGGTTGGAGTCAAATACAGGCCACACCAGGTCAGGATGGCAGATTTCCTTTCCTAATGAACACTGATTTTCACAACAATCCAGTTGTTACATGGGATGGAACCTTCCTTTCTGGCGTCTAAGTTTAGTGCCGGGAGCAGAAGTAAGAGTGAGGCCCGTTGTGGCAGGGGACAGCTGGACATGCATGATCTTGCACTATTCAGTTCATTACATATGTATCTTGGACAGCCATTCACCCACTGCAAGCCAGGAGCTCCAGACTGTGCATCAACCAGAATGTCACAGAGCAGACAATGTGTGGCTCCATGGTTTAGCAAAGCTTCTTTGCAGGTTCAGGCCATCCAGGAAAGGCAAGAGGTTTCCCTAGGATGGCAGCAGGAGGCCCAGTCATCTTACCACAATGGTCTGATGGAGGTTATAGTGAAGGATAGTGGCCAGGACCCCACTGGGCAGTGCAGGAAGGGGATGAATGATCTGCTGCACTCCACCCTGGTATGTGTCATCTTTTACTCACTGCAAAGTGACACTCAGAAGGGTATCAGACAGTCTAAGTTTTCCAAATACACAAGGATGTCAGACAGGAGTTGGATTACAGGATTCAGCAGCAAATGGGACATGTGCACTGAACGTATGCAATGTCCCAATGTTTTATCCATTGCAGGACATCCTGCTTGTTAAATATTTACTAGGGAGGGCTCAAGAGCTGGCACTGGCATGCGTACTACTGAATGACTCATACACCCAGTGGAGTGACAATAAATGCTTCTGTCTGTTTGCAGAACAAGAACAAGAACATGCACAAAAGGAGAAATAAGGCCAAAACCGGTGGCAGCATGCCTGACATTTGAGTTATCAGCTTTTTCCAGGTGGAGGTCATCAAAATAGCTGGGGAGGAGCAGGAGCATGACTGTGCCAAGGGTGAGATAGTATTTTTCCAGGAAGCCAGTGAAGATGCCTCCAGTTTACAGTGATCAGATGCTGCCACAGAGAGAGGCATCCACTAATTTGTTATTCTCTCCATTCCAGATACCAGAAAGAAAAGAGGAAGGCCAAGGAGAAAGACCAGCATAGAACTCCACATTTGAAGATGGTTTCTTGGATGCCTCAGATAATGCCCTGTCACATCTTTCACCTGCACCCTTCACTAGTGCAGATACAGTCAGCTGGTGGGTCCATTTTTCTAGAGTAGATTCAGGATAATCCCCCTGATATTGATAGTATCCTGAATATTAGTTCAAGCCTTATGATTACTAGTCCCATGATGTAACAAGTATTCAAGCTCCTTGTGACTTAAACATGACACTGCTGCATATCCTTGCTGTTGTGAAACTCAGGCCTAAAATTTAACTTTGGCGTTGTAAATTACTACAGGGCACTCATTAGATATTCCTTGTCCTCGTGCATTGTATAAGATGCCATGCCATTATGTTAGTGTGCACAGATTAAAATAGCACAAAATCAAAATATTATGTGCATTACTTACTTACACTAGTTGTCTAATTATAAAAGCCTTGTAAAGATATAAAATCCTTTAGAAGGGGAAGATCGTTTCTGAAAAACATCCCTGACTTCTTAAAGGACTGAATTCAAGTGAAGGAGGTTGTCGAGTTCACTGTGGTTATTTTTAGAATGCTTATGTTAAGGTTTGCACAAAAGATTTCCAATTAAACTGAAAGCAATCAGAAGCCACAGGATTGGACGTAAATTGATAAAGGGATAAGAAACAGGATATTTGTACTTGGCATTTTGTCACACAAAGGGAAAGCAGGGAGTGAAGAAAGCTTATGTGTAGATCCGCAAGAATCAGAGCTTCAACTTCTCAATTAGATGATGCGGATTCGGATATCTACAACAAGATTGGGGAATATGCAGGTGACACTAAAGTAAGTTCCCCTCAATGTCGATGCAGAAGCAATTCGACCAAGGAAGTGTTTGAAGACACAGGATCTGGCATTAATGTTGGGGGCGAGGGTGTCAATTGATAACATCAGTTGGATTTTCAGATGACAAAGCACTTGCAGCAAGCATAGAAGGATTACAACAATTGGTAGATTGATGAGTCATAGCAGCTTGAGCTTTGGAATGAAAGCAAAATCAAAGTGATGCATATCTCTAAATCAACAAGAAATGTCCGTATATTCAAAGAATGAGGAGAACTAGAACGGGTGCAAGAATTCAAGTATGTAGAAAGCATAATGTCTGCAGATGGAGCATGCAACAAAGAAATAAGAACAAGGAGAGCTATGGAAAGGACCATATTTGATAAAGACACAGATGCTAACCAGAAAGCTGAATAAGCAACTGGTAAAGCATTTGGTTTGGAGTGCTGTTTGTATTGTGTAAAGATGCACTTTCACAGACTTCAAAAATGAACACAAAAGGTCATTATTAATAGGAATTGTACAACTGCCTCAAGAGAGTAGCGAGCTCCCAAAATGTCACTTTGCCTTGGAGCCTTTCTCACCCCATGGTGATTCCACGCTCAATTGGTCACACAGGCCATGTGATCCTTCCTCTGCTGTGTTTCCCTTAAAGGGACAATCACCATATCCCTTCCAGTTTTAGTAAGTCCTTTATACAATCTTCAATAACTAATTCATTCAGAACTAAATATTAACTAAATGTTATATACATAAGTTGGACAATTATAAATCAAGTCTTTGACGGGGTTTTCTGTTCCTTGTAGGGTGGCATAATTTTATTATCTGAGATGCTTCCACATGATTGACATTAACCGGAACCGCAACACCAGGTACTGCTTCTAGCACAGGCCATTCATCATTATTTACTTCCAGAGACATCAGTTATGTCAATAACAGGTCGAGCAGGTACTTCAGTGTTTACGGGTTCAAAAACATTTCTTGATGGCAACATTAACTGCTGGAGTGTATCTCCACTCCTCAAGTAGTCCATGTGTTTACAAATGATCTGTCCCTCCACGTCCACTTGGTTTGAAAGGAATCCAGTCTTAGAGACAATAATTCTGGGGATCCAACTTGATCCACTACCAAAGTTTCTCACGTATACAGCTTTATTTACCATATATGGCCATGCTGTACTCTGTGAATCATAGCTTGCTTTCTGAATACTTTGGCTGGCTTCTATCCTCCCTGGCAAATTTGTCTAAACATCTTAGATGTGAGGATCAAACATAATAGTTCCAAATTTACTGATAACACAAAACTAGTTGGGAATATGTGTTGTGAGCAAGATGCAATGAGGCTTCAAGGGGGCTTGGACAGGCTAGGTGAATAGGCTAGGACATGGCAGATAGAATATAATGTGAACGACTGTGAAGTTATCCACTTTGGTAGCACAAAAACAGAAAGGTAGAATATTTACGGAAGAGTGAGAGATTGGGAGGTGCTGATGCCCAAAGGGAGCTGGATGTCCTTGTTCCTGAATCACTGAAATCTAGCATGCAGGTGCAGTAAGCAATTAGGAAGGCAAATAATATATCAGCCTTCATCGTAAGAGAATTTGAGTAATGAAGTTAAGATATTTGCTGCAATTGCATAGAGCTTTGGTGAGCTCACACCTAGAGTATTGTGTACAGTTTTGTTCTCATTATCTAAGGAAAGATATACTTACCATAGAGGAAGTGTAACAAAAGTTCACAAAACAAATCCCTGGGATGGTGGGATTGTCTTATGAAGAGGGACTGAAGAAACTAGACCTGCATTATCTGGAGCTTTGAAGTATGAGAGGTGATCTCATTGAAAATTCTTATGGGGCGTGAGATGTGGATTGGATATTTCCCCTGACTGGTGAGTCTAGAACCAGAAGGCACAGCCTCAGAATATGGGGGAGGCTATTTCAGGCTGAGAAGAGGAGGAATCTCTTCACTCAGAGGGTGGTGAAGAATCTTTGAAATTTTCTACCCCAGCGGACTGAAGAGGATCAGTCATTGATCACATTCATGACAGAAATTGATAGACTTCTGGATACGAAAGATATCAAGGGACATGGGAATACTGGGGGAAAATTGGTATTACAGGTAGATGATCAGCTATGATCTCCATGGATGGCAGAGAAGGCTTGATGGCCCAATGCTCTATCCTACACTTACTTCCTATGAGTAAAGAAATTTGTTGAATGTAATTACGAAAAGGCAGAGAGCAGAATTTTCCCATCTGCCCTTCATGGGAATCGTAGCGGGCGGGGGCGGACAATGCAAAGGTCCGTTAGCCACGGGTGGGACTTTCCGGTCTTGGGGCCAGAGAATTCACCCAGAAAGCCTGGCTAGGGCACATTTTAAGAAAAAAGGATTAGTCAGAGATGTCATGAAGGGAAGATCTCAAGGAAAAAGAGGAAGAATGGCCTGAAAATTACAGAAAACTATTGGCAAATGAAAACAAATTACATAAGATACAGAGATAGTCAAAGACTACTCTGAGATAAGGATGACAGCAAAAAATGAAAACAAAAAAAATCAAGGAAATAACTCAGAAATTGCAGCGTTATGTAGATTGTTTATGTATCAGGAAAGAGAGATCACAGATAAAATGTGTGCAGTATTCAAGCTTGAATCGCATATTAACTTCTGAAGATTTAAATGCTTCTTTTTCTATTCCCTAATTAGGGGAAGAAGAAGGTGAAAGGAATTTTGTTGGTAAAATGAAAAAGATGAACGAACTGTTCTCAGCAATGCCATTAAAAATAGATTTTCATTATTTATTCATTTCTTATATTAAAAGCAAAATGCTTCAGATGCTGGCACTGCTGCCTCACAACTCCAGAGACATGGGTTCAATTCCTACCTTGGGTCACTGTCTGTGGGGAGTCTGCATGTTCTCCCCGTGTCTGCGTGGGTTTCCGCTGGGTGCTCCGGTTTGCTTCCACAGTCCGAAAGACGTGCTGGTTAGGTGCATTGGCCATGCTAAGTTCTCCGTCAGTGTACCTGAACAGGTGCCGGAGTGTTAGTGACGAGGGGATTTTCACAGTAACTTCATTGCAGTGTTAATGTAAGCCTACTTGTGACACTAATAAATAAACTTTAAAACTTTTATCTGAAACAAAGACAAAGTGCTGAAAAAGCTCAACAGGTCTGGTAGAATCTGTGGAGAGAGAAACACTGTTAACATTTCAAGTCCAATTTCACTCTTCTTTAAAGTTAGCTGTGTTGTAATGTTGGTTTGAATGATTACTTTCGAAATGATATCGGGGAATATCCAATATCTTTGATATGGCAGTTTTAAGTGAGACCAGTGACAATATGTAGAACAGAATAAAATATTTTCTGAGCATTTATTTTGCAGTCTCAGTAACATGACAGCATTTATAGGTTTCCCAGTTACCTGGTATGGAAAAATGCTGTTTCGTATTAACTTGTCATACTGATGCGCGTTATCACACACGAGGCTTGAGATGCTCAAGGAAATAAAGGCTTTTATTTACTGTTACAACGAAGCTACCATGTATAGTACACGATTCCAGACTGAGGGGTCCCAGACAGAGCAGTGACCTTTATACCTCTCCCAGGAGGCGGAGCCCGACTAGGATGTACCATAATAACTATAATACAGGTGTAACAGCCCAACCCTAACCCCAACAGCAACAAGTAGAACAACCCATCCCTAACCCCAATAGCAACATATATACATACCTGTAGTACTGGCCAGACCCTGGCTCAGTACTATCTAGTGGGATCCATCAATGGTTCACCACATTCACCCCTCCTTTGAAGACAAAGGCCGGCGGGGTACAAAAAACAGAATAATTTGTCATCAGTCTATAAGTTCAGACGGTCAGGGGGACCGCACCGTCGTTGTGACCTCCTCAACACCGGTGATGACACCGGAGTAGGCACTCGCAGTGGCGTTCTCCCCAAGGCGATGTCCAACGGTTCCTCCACAGTCTCACGGGCCGGTTGACCCCAAGGTGATGATAATCCGTTGAGTTCCGACACGCCCTGAAGTGGTGACCATCTCCTGGACTCAGGCAAGCTGTACACGGGAGTAAAAGGGTTAAGTAATGGTCCCGATGCTGCCCGCGCCGTGTCCGGAGGGGAAACAATAGTTGGGGGGTTTCTAACAGGAGGTATGGGAGCGACAGGGGTTTCTACGTCCCCTGCTGGCGCCAGGTCTCGGATCGAGACAGTGTCCTCTCGCCCGTCAGGGTATGCCACATAGGCATACTGAGGGTTGGCGTGGAGGAGAGGGACCTGTTCGACCAACGGGTCGGACTTGCGGGCCCTTACATGACGCCGCAGGAGGACAGGTCCTGAGTACGTCAACCAAGACGGTAATGAGGTCCCAGAGGAAGACTTCCGAGGGAATGAAAACAGCCTCTCATGGGGAGTAGCGTTGGTTGCCGTACACAGGAGTGAGCGTATGGAGTGGAGCGCATCAGGGAGCACCTCTTGCCAACGGGAGACTGGAAGGCTTTTTGACTTCAACGCCAGTAAGACAGCCTTCCAGACTGTAGCATTCTCACGTTCCACCTGTCCGTTACCCCTAGGGTTGTAGCTCGTGGTTCTACTAGAGGCAATCCCGTATGAGAGCAGGTATTGCCTCAAGTCATCGCTCATGAACGACGAGCCACTATCGCTGTGAATGTAGCAGGGGTACCCGAACAGGGTGAAAAGATCACGGAATGCCTTGATAACCGTGGCAGCGGATGTATCAGAGCAGGGAATAACAAAAGGGAATCTCGAGTACTCATCAATGATGTTGAGGAAGTACACATTCCGATCTGTCGAGGGAAGGGGGCCCTTAAAGTCGACACTCAGTCTTTCGAAGGGACGAGTGGCCTTGACTAATTGTGCCCGGTCAGGTCGGTAAAAGTGCAGTTTGTATTCCGCGCATACCCGACAGCTTCTCGTTATGGACCTGACATCCTCCAACGAGTAGGGCAGATTGCAGGCTTTTACGAAGTGGTAGAGCCGAGTGACCCCAGGATGGCAGAGGTCATTATGGAGAGCCTGCAAACGGTCCTCCTGTATACTGGCGCATGTTCCACGTGACAGGGCATCCGAGGGCTCATTGAGTTTCCCTGGACGATACATGATGTCATAATTATAGGTGGAGAGTTCGATTCTCCAGCTCAAGATCTTGTCGTTCTTGATCTTGCCCCGCAGCATGTTATTGAACATGAGCGCCACGGACCGCTGGTCCGTGATCAGGGTGAACCGTTTTTCCGCCAAGTAATGGCGCCAATGCCTGACGGCCTCCACAATGGCCTGGGCCTCCTTTTCCACTGCTGAATGTCGGATTTTGGGGCCTTGGAGGGTGCGGGAAAAGAAGGCGATGGGCCTGCCCGCCTGGTGAAGTGTGGCGGCCAGGGCGAAATCAGATGCATCACTCTCCACCTGAAAGGGGATGGACTCATCAACAGCGTGCATCGTGGCTTTCGCGATGTCGGCTTTTAGTTTATCAAAGGCCAATCGAGCCTCTGGTGTTAGGGGAAAAGAGGTGGACTTGATGAGCGGATGGGCTTTGTCCGCGTAATTGGGAACCCACTGCGCATAGTAAGAGAAGAAGCCTAAGCATCTTCTCAGTGCTTTTGCGCTAGTGGGCAGGGGAAGTTCAAGGAGGGGATGCATACGGTCTGGATCAGGGCCAATGACTCCGTTTTCCACCACGTATCCGAGGATGGCTAAACGGCGCGTACGAAATACACACTTCTCCCTGTTGTAGGTCAGATTCAGGCGAGATGCAGTGCGTAGGAACTTAAGGAGATTTGTGTCGTGGTCCTGCTGGTCATGGCCGCAGATGGTGACATTATCCAGGTATGGGAAGGTAGCCCGCAGCCCGTTCTGGTCCACCATTTGGTCCATAGCACGCTGGAAGACCGAGACCCCATTGGTGACACCAAAAGGAACCCTGAGAAAGTGATACAAGCGACCATCCGCCTCAAAAGCCGTGTATTGTCGGTCCTCTGGGCGAATGGGGAGTTGGTGGTAGGCAGACTTGAGGTCTATGGTGGAGAACACCCGGTACTGCGCAATCTGGTTGACCATGTCAGATATGCGCGGGAGGGGATACGCATCCAGCTGCATGTATCTATTAATGGTCTGACTATAGTCAATGACCATCCGGGGTTTGTTCCCACTCTTGACCACCACGACCTGCGCTCTCCATGGACTAGCGCTAGATTGTATGATCCCTTCCTTGAGGAGCCGCTGAACTTCAGATCGAATGAAGATCCAATCCTCAGCGCTGTAACGCTTACTCTTAGTCGCGATGGGCTTGCAGCCTGGCACAAGATTCTGGAACAGGGAGGGTGTGGTAATCTTCCGCGTCGAGAGGCTACAGGCGGGGCGCGTTGGGCAATTTGGAAGCTGCTGTTCTCCCACTGAAAGCGGAGGGAGTGGCCCACCGTACTGTAGGGTTACACTCCTCAAGTGGACCATGAAATTTAGTCCGAGGAGTATAGGCGCGCAAAGGTGCGGCAACACTAGGAGCTTGAAGCGCTCGTAAACCGTGCCCTGCACCGTTAAATTTACCACACAACTCCCTAGCACGGTGACAGACCGGGACCTTGATGCCATCGAAATTGTCTGTTTGACAGGTTGGATCTGGAGGCCACACCGCTTCACAGCGTCTGGGTGAATAAAACTCTCAGTGCTCCCGCTGTCAAACAGACAATAAATCAAGTGTTTGTTTACCTGAATGTTCATCATAGACTTGTCGAGTCTGTGAGGCTTGGCCTGGTCCAGGATGATCGACGCCACCATTGGTTCGTGAGCGCCACTGCAGGCAGCTGAGATAGACAAAGATGACCCCTGCTGGTCGTTCGTGGTCGGTGCTGACCAACATGGCCGCTCCCATAGGTCGCACGTGGGTGTTGGCACCAAAATCAGCGACCCCTGGTGGTCACGCATCTCCGACTCTGTCGACTGTAATGGCGTTGTCCTGGCCTCGCACGTGGACGAAACCCTCGACAATGCCGACGACGAAGAACCGGGCTCCGGGGAGTCGCAGGCCGCACTGCTGTTCCTGGAAGTAAGTTTAGATCGGCATACTTTCGAATAGTGCCCCTTCTTACCGCAGGCGGAGCACAACACAGCTTTAGCGGGACACCGTTGAGAGTATGCTTCGCTCCCCCACAGAAGTAACACCGCGGGCCGCCCGGAGCTGCTGCCGTCGTCAGGCCCGAGTCTGGGCATGCCATCACGCAGCTTTTCGAACCCGAGGGACGAGGAGGGATCATCGACTGCTCCTGCCATGTTGTCTCCACGTGGTCTTCGGAATACAATACTAGGCTTTTGGAGGCCGTCTCTAACGTATCCGTTAGTTCTATCGACTTAGTGAGGTCAAGATTACCTTGCTCCAGCAGTCTGAGTCGGATATAAGATGATCCGATTCCCGCCACAAACGCATCTCGAGCGAGGTCGTTCATGTTCTGGTCTGCCGACACTGCTTTGCAGTTACAGCCCATGGCTAGCTGTAGGAGCTCGTTCGCGTACTCTTCTGTCGTTTCGCCGGGCTGCCGTCGTCGAGTGGCTAAGAGGTATCGAGCATGCATCTCATTTGGCGGTTTAATGTAACGCTTCTTAAGAAGCTCGAGGGCCCTTGTGTAGTCGGTGGCCGCACGGATCGCGAGATATACGGTGTCGCTTACCCTCGCGTGGAGGACCCGGAGTCTGTCGTCGTCTGTGGTGACCGCTGCGGAGGCTGCGAGGTAGTCCTCAAAACATTTCAACCAGTGGTCGAAGGTGTTAGAGGCGCCCGCCGCACGTGGATCCAGTGTAAGACGTTCGGGTTTTAACATCTGCTCCATACTCTCTGTATCGTTTTCCTTTTTTTTTTACGACGAGAGTTTAATTAACAGTAAATAAAATTGATGCGCGTTATCACACACGAGGCTTGAGATGCTCAAGGAAATAAAGGCTTTTATTTACTGTTACAACAAAACTACCATGTATAGTACACGATCCCAGACTGAGGGGTCCCAGACAGAGCAGTGACCTTTATACCTCTCCCAGGAGGCGGAGCCCGACTGGGATGTACCATAATAACTATAATACAGGTGTAACAGCCCAACCCTAACCCCAACAGCAACAAGTAGAACAACCCATCCCTAACCCCAACAGCAGCATATATACATACTCGTAGTACTGGCCAGACCCTGGCTCAGTACTATCTAGTGGGAACCAACAATGGTTCACCACACATACCTCCTGAGAGTAATAAACTTTTAATTTACTATCATTTCTTTTATTTGTTCAAAGTTGATTTTAGAAAAGTGGACATCTCCTACCGACCAAAACTACCATTTTATTTAACAAGAAGGGAGATCTGCAGTCCATGTCCAAACGCAACAAGATCTGGACAATATCCTGGCTTGGACTGACAAGTGGCAAGTAACATTTGCGCCACACAAGTGCCAGGGTATGACACCTCCAACAAGAGAGAATCTAACCATCGCCCCGTGATGTAAATATGGTGCCGTTCCTTCACTGTCACTGGGTCAAAATCATGGAATTCCCTCCCTAACAGCACTGTGGGTGCACTTACACTCTATGGGTGGCAGTGGTTCAAGAAGGCAGCTCACCACAACCTTCTGAAGAGCAATTAGGGCTGGGCTATGAATGCTGGCCTGGCCAGCAAAGCCCATAACCCTTGAATGAATAAAGTTTTTTAAAAATGTAAAAAAATAAAACTTCTTTGCTGCACTTTTATCCTCAGCCCCACCAAATTTCCATTCGGAAAAGGAGTGCTCTGCATTTAGAAACCATAGAAACCCTACAGTGCAGAAGGAGGCCATTCAGCCCATCGAGTCTGCGCTGACAACAAATCCACCCAGGCACTATCCCTGCTTAGTTACCCTGCTAATCCCTCTAACCTATCAAAACCCAGGACACTAAGGGTTAATTTAACATGTCCAATCAACCTAACCCGCAGATCTTTGGACTGTGGGAGGAAACCGGAGCACCCGGAGGAAACCCAGGGAGACACGGGGAGAATGTGCCAACTCCACACAGACATTGACCGAAGTCGGGTATTGAACCCGGGTCCCTGGAGTTGTAAGGCAGCAGTCCTAACCACTGTCCCACCATGTCGTCCGGTATCTTTCTTTCCCTGGAATGGAGCAGCCCCATTAAAGATCAGCTACAATCATAGAGAGCTGATACTGAACACTATAGACTCTGCTGAGAGCAAGATCCTGCACAAGCTCAATCCACTATGGGAGATCACTATGACTAGTTATTGAAACCAACCTTAAAAACAGAAAGATTTGCAGCACATTAGGCGGCCATTCACACAGCATAGGATACCAGCATAGTATCCTTGGCCCAGTGATATCAACAAACACGGCATCACTCTGTCCTCTCATTATTTTCGTATCATTTCTGAAAAACGCAACTTGCCGTATTCAACATTGTATTTGTGAGTTACTAACAGCATTAGCACTAATCCTCTTTATTAGCAGCGTGGTTCTATTGGAATCCTGCACATCTTGTGTCCTACATTTCACCTCTGGTGATGTATTTGTGCATTTTAAGTCTTGCTTAATAGAATAATAGAATGACCTCTTAGAAGCAGTCAGGCATCTCACTTGAGATCAGTATTAGCTGGCAACTAGAATTTGCTGCAATAAATTGGTGTGTAATTGAACAGGCATCCTATCGAAATTCTACACATGATCAAAGGCAAATTCAGAAGTGCAACCATAAGGAAGAAAGAAGACTTACTAAAGGGCTGATTGCTACAACAAATTGAAAACTTTTTAACCTAACACAGTGCCAATACTGCACAGCAAGGAAAAGAACTACTGAGCCCAGGGATTATTTCAGAAATTTCATTTTTAATTGCTGGGAGAAAACTTGATTTTCAATCATGTAAGTTTAAAATATTTATTTTCTTAATTTTGAAATTCCGACAGGGAATTTCTTTGGAACTGCTTGCACCACAGCTGTAGCTTTGCTGGCTTTTCTCAGATCTTCCCGCGAAATTCAGCATCCGGCCAATCATGAGTCTTCAAAGCCCTTTTATTTCAAAGTAATCAGCTCCGTTCTGGAAATCGCCATGTTGCAGATTACCATTTGGAAATCTCAATTTCCATATGATTAGCGGGCCTGGGATGGTAGTGTCCAGGCCTGCTAGCATCTCCCCCCCTTCCCCCCCGCCTTGCCTGGAGAGGTTCACTCCAGCGGGGTTTACAACTGCTCCCCACCAATAGAAAACAGGCACCCTCACCCTGGGCACCTTGGCACTGTCCACTGGGTATCGGGTAGTGCCAAGGAGGCAGGGCAAGGGGTGGGTCACGTGGGTGGGCTGGGCTTATAGGGGAGAATCACCAGTGGTGGGGGGATCCCACTGCCATCCTGCAATAGTATCGGTGGCACAGGGAGGGAGAAGGGCAATTGGGGCTGGTTGATGTGGGGGGAGGGAGAGGGGCTGGGCTGGTATTTGGGAGTGGAGGGGGGAGCCGGGGCTGGCAATCGGGGAGGTGGGCGGACAGAGCTGGCTATCGGTATGGTAGATCAGGGCTGGGGGTTGTCGGGGCTTCCATGGGTGGGTGATCGGGGGTGGCCTGGGGGTTTCTGGTAGGCCAGCAATTGGGGCGGGGGGGTGGGAAGGCTGGTGATTAGGAGCTTGAGGCCAGCGATCAGGGTGGGGGTTCAGGGATAAACAGGAGGCCAGCAATTGGGAGACTGGTGATGGGGATGTGCGTTGCGCCAATCTCCACACTGACAGATCAGTGCATGAGCAGTGGCCCACTGAGCACCATGCTGGTGGCCTCTCAGGCGGGATGAGGCCCCCTCACCCCTCCCCCCCCACTCCCCCTCCCTCTTTCCAGCATGAATGGCACTCTGTAATGCACTGAGTGTCGGAGATTTGTCGAGGTAAGTGCACCCAAAAAACGGACTGGAAATTCCCCTGTTTTCCTGCCCATTGGGCACTTCGAAATTTTTTTGGGAGAATCCCGACTGAAATGTCCATGCAGCCATTTAAAGGCATTTCTTAAAGGCATTACTTTTATTTCTTAAAGGTGAAGCTACTGAATGCTGGAGTCTGCTTCAGATGTGCCTGAAACATCTGTTGTGAGGGCTCACATTCTTAGCTGCTGCACTGGGGGTTCCAAAGGTGACCCACTGGAGGAATATGATGATGTTCCTTCTGGTTGACCAAAGAGTCTTCAGATAAGTGGCCAGGCACAAATGGCGAGAGATATTCGAAGAGTGCGATGCCAGGAGCATTACACCCAGGCTGCTATGCTGCAAGAAGTTCAATGAATTCACAAGGTTTGCTGAGGTAGAATTTTGTATTTTCTCACTTCCCAGCTCTGCACCATTTAGTTTTGCTAATCATAAGCCACCTGTGGTGACCCACTGTAATTACATGTTATATGCCTGGACACACCCCTGCTGCACCTGACCCGAGATCCTCCCTTTCCACCTGAACAAGGTATAAAGGTGACGGTTCCTCCCCCCTGCCTCAGTCTGGGCCAGGCTAGCTACAAGGGTGTGTTCCAGTTCTTCGTGATTAAAAGCCTGTTATTTTCACTCACTCGGTGGAGTCCTCGTAAATTGATGGTGCATCAATTTTAATCGCAAAGAGAAAAAAAACAGAACTCATAGGATGGAGCAAATTTTAAAGCCCGATAAATTAGACCTGGATCCTCAAACTGTGGGAGCTGCCAACAGCTTCGATCACTGGCTGAAGTGCTTTGAAGCCTTCCTCGAAGCCTCCGCTGTCATCCAGTCCGAATCAGACAAGCTGCACATGCTCCACGCCTGGGTAAGCGACGTGGTATATTCCACCATCCGTGACGCTGAGATGTACAGCGTGCGCTAGAGCTCCTAAAGAGCCAGTATAGTAAACGGACGAACGAAGTCTACGCCAGACACCTTCTGGCTACTTGAAGACAGCGGCCGGGAGAATCGAGTGCACAGTTTCTCCGCGAACTACGGGGACTCGGCAGGGCCTGTAATTGCAAGGCTGTACCCGCCGCGCAGTACACGGATGACTTAATCCGCGATGCCTATGTTACGGGCATCGCGTCCAACTACATTCGGCAGCGACTGCTGGAGCAAGGTGGGCTGGACCTACCAAAAACAGTGGTGCTTGCTGAATCTTTAGAGGTGGCCTCCCGTAACCTCGAGGCTTACGCACCCAACCATGCGGTTGCATCGTGGGCACCACGGCCGCTGCCACCCCAGTATCTAGGAGGGCCGCAGACTTACGCCACACCGCGCCCCACCAACGACTCAACTGCTGCAGCTGTTGCAGGTCCGAAGTGTTATTTTTGCTGCCTGGGGAAGCACCCCCGACAACGTTGCCCGCCAAGGGAGGTTTTCTGCTCTGGGTGCGGGAAGAAGGGCCACTATGCTAAAGTCTGCAGGGCAAAGTCGCCCTCGAAGCCAAACGGTGCCGTGTGCGACCCGAGGGAGCCGCCATTTCGGACGCCATCGGCCGCGTGTGAGTCAAGGGAGCCGCCATTTTGGACGCCATCTGCCGCACGTGAGTCAAGGGAGCCGCCATTTTGGATGCCATCGGCCGCGTGTGAGACAAGGGAGCCGCCATTTTGGAGGCCATTGGCCACGTGTGAGACAAGGGAGCTGCCATTTTGGACACCAGTCGACCATCCTCCAGGATCCACGGTGGCAGCTGTCCAGCTAGATCAATCCCGTCCACATCAACTCACCAGGTCCATGATGGACATCCAGGTAAATGGCCACGTGGGAAATTGTTTGTTTGACTGCGGGAGTACGGAGAGTTTCATCCACCCCGATACAGTGCGCCGCTACACCCTTTCTGTGTGGCCAGTCAAACAAACCATTTCCTTGGCCTCACAGTCCGGCTCGGTGAATGTCCTCAGGTACTGTGAGGTGACCCTTATGGTTCGGGGGACCGAAACGAAAATTTCAAGCTCCTGGTGCTGCCACACCTCTGCGCTCCTGTACTCCTGGGGCTCGATTTCCTGACCCATCTCAGGAGTGTCACGTTGCAGTACAACGGGCCTCTTCCCCCACTCTCCGTCTGCAACCCACAGTTCTCAGACTGCCCACCGTGCACCACTTGCAGCCTCTCGACCCTTCAAGTCACCCCTCCCTCACTATTCGAACACCTCACCCCCGAATTTAAGCCTATTGCCACCAAGAGCAGACGGTACAGTGCGGGGGACAGGACCTTCATTAGGTCCGAGGTCCAGCGGCTCCTGAAGGAAGGGATCATTGAGGCTAGTACTAGCCCCTGGAGTGCACAAGTGGTGGTGGTCAAAACTGGGGAGAAACACAGTATGGTCATCGATTACAGTCAGACCATCAATCGGTACACGCAGCTGGACGCATATCCCCTTCCGCGCATATCTGACATGGTCAATCAGATTGCGCAATACCGGGTGTTCTCCACTATTGACCTTAAATCAGCTTAACACCAGCTCCCCATCCGCCCGGAGGACTGCAAGTATACTGCTTTCGAGGCGGATGGCCGCCTCTATCACTTCCTTAGGGTCCCCTTCAGCGTCATCAATGGGGTCTCAGTTTTCCAGCGTGAGATGGACCGAATGGTGGACCAGAACGGGCTGTGAGCCACCTTCCCGTACCTGGATAACGTCACCATCTGCGGCCATGATCAGCAGGACCACGACGCAAACCTCAATAAATTCCTTCACACTGCGGCACTCCTTAACCTGACCTACAATAAGGAGAAGTGTGTCTTCCGCACTCACCACCTCGCCATCCTGGGGTATGTAGTGGAGAACGGGGTCATCGGCCCCGATCCTGACTGCATGCGCCCCCTCCTGGAACTTCCCCTTCCCACCAGCCTCAAAGCACTGAGGAGATGCCTGGGCTTCTTCTCATACTACGCCCAGTTGGTCCCTAATTATGCGGATAAGGCCCGTCTGCTTATCAAATCCACCCTTTTTCCCCTGTCGGGAGAGGCCCGCTTGGCCTTCGACCGCATCAAAGCAGACATCGCGAAGGCCACGATGCACACTGTGGATGAGTCAATCCCCTTCCAGGTGGAGAGCGATGCGTCTGACTTTGCCCTGGCCGCCACCCTTAACCAGGCAGGCAGACCCGTGGTCTTCTTCTCACGAACCCTCAGAAATTCGACACTCCTCTGTCGAGAAGGAGGCTCAGGCCATCGTCGAAGTGGTGCGACACTGGCACCACTACTTAGCTGCCGATGGTTCACTTTGCTCACTGACCAACGTTCGGTGGCTTTTATGTTCAACAACGCGCAGAGGGGCAAGATTAAGAACGATAAGATACAGAGGTGGAGGATTGAGCTCTCCACCTACAATTATGATATTTTATACCGGCCCGGGAAGCTCAATGAGCCTCCGGACGCTCTGTCTCGCGGAACATGTGCCAGCGCACAAGTGAACCAGCTACAGACTCTCCACAATGACCTCTGTCACCCGGAGTCACCAGGCTCTACCATTTTATTAAGGCCCATAACCTGCCCTATTCTGTTGAGGACGTCCGGTCTATAACCAGACACTGCCAGGTCTGCGCGGAGTGTAAGCCGCACTTCTATCGGCCAGACAGGGCACACCTCATAAAAGCCACCCGCCCCTTTGAACGCCTCAGCATTGATTTCAAAGGGCCCCTCCCTTCTTCTGACCGCAACATCTATTTCCTCAACGTTATAGATGAGTACTCCCGATTCCCTTTCGCCATTCCCTGCCCGGATATGACTTCAGCCATGGTCGTCAGGGCCCTGCACGGCCTCTTCACCCTGTTCGGTTTCCCTAGCTACATCCATAGCGACCGGGAATCCTGCTTCATGAGTGATGAGCTGCAACAGTACCTGCTCTCTAAAGGCATAGCCTCGAGTAGGACTACCAGCTACAACCCCAGGGGAAACGGACAGGTAGAGAGGGAGAATGCGACAGTCTGGAAGGCCGTTTTACTAGCGCTACGGTCTAAAGGTCTTCCAGTCACCCGCTGGCAAGAAGTCCTCCCTGATGCACTGCACTCAATTTGGTCACTCCTGTATATGGCTACCAATGCCACCCCCCATGAGCGGATGTTTGCTTTCCCTAGGAAGTCCTCCTTGGGAATCTCACTACTGTCGTGGCTGACATACCCAGGCCCCGTTCTGCTCCGGAGGCATGTGCGGCCCCATAAGTCGGACCCCCTGGTCGAAAAGGCCCAGCTCCTCCACGCCAACCCCCAATATGCCTATGTGGCACACCATGATGGGCGGGAGGACACGGTCTCTATCCGGGACCTGGTGCCTGCGGGTGCCCCGGAGCCCACCATGACCTCCCATCCCACGTCCCTAGACCCCTCTGCTGTTCAGGTAGCAACAGGTCCGTTTACTTCTTTGTCCCCTGTATGCAGCTCGCCTGAGCCCCCGGAGTCACCGCACAGTACCCGACCAGAAGGGACGACGGCGGACTCGAGCGGTTCCACCCTGCCATCTGAAACAACACCTCAACCAGTACTACGGTGGTCGCAGCGACGGATCAAACCGCCCGACAGGCTGAACCTGTGAGGGGTCGACGCCTTACTTCAGCCGTGACTCTTGTATATATCTTCATGCCTCTGTATATACTGTTCCACCCATCTCACCCCCGCCGGACTCTTTTTTTTAAACAGGGGGTGAATGTGGTGACCCACTGTAACTGCGTGTTGTCTGCCTGGACACACCCCTGCTGCACCTGACCCGAGACTCCTCCCTTTCCACCTGAACGAGGTATAAAGGTGACGGTTCCTCCCCCCTGCCTCAGTCTGGGCCAGGCTAGCTACAAGGGTGTGTTCCAGTTCTTCGTGATTAAAAGCCTGTTATTTTCACTCACTCGCTGGAGTCCTCGTAAATTGATGGTGCATCACCACCCTGATCCTGTTTCCCTTCTCTCTCTCACAATCACTGTAATCAATTTCATTGCACCACCTCGTGCTACTGTTCACATTCTCTCCTTGCAATATTCCTTCCTTCACTTCCCCATACCTTTGCCGACTTATCCATGCTATTTGCCAGTAGTTCCCAACCTTTCTATATGTCATGGCACATCTCTATACTATTAGACACTTTGAGGAACACCTCCTCCTATTTTCTCTGTCTTCTTCCCTTACTGGGACTTCATTTTTAACTACTCCCTGTCCTCTTGGTTGTTTTTTTTACTCCTCTTGCTTCTCCCAGGGGTTTGTGCCCCTTTTGAGTTTACGTTTCTTTGTGCTGATGCATGGGGCTTCAGCTCCGAGTCCTGTTGGTCATGCGAATGGGCCTGACCAACCTAAAAAATATAAACCACGCACATGCTGCTCTTTCCTGGCCAGCACATGCATTGGAAGCCCAGGTTCATCAAGTCTTTGGAGATGCTAATTATTGTGTATGTGCAAGAAAAACCACGGAACAGGCCTCATAACTTAAACACTGGGGAACTTTTTATTATAAGTGTGTACTGTCCCACAATCAGATCCACGACTGCTTAAGTTCCACCCTGGGAGGAGTGAACCCCACCTCAGGGACACATTATCCACATTCGTAAAGGGGCAGTACTCACACCAAATTCCCACCATACAAAGGGCATACCAACCATAGAAATGAAAATGAAGGTTAGTTTCAGTTTAATTACATGAATTTTGAATCTTTTTTCACAGCACACTTTGGGTGGGGGGGTGGGACGGGGGGGGTTCTTCACTGCACACCTGCCACACAACACTGTTTGGGAACCAATGCTGTATGCCATGGCATGCACATCCTCTGAACCTCTCCCTTGCTTATCACTAACTAACCTACACAGGACTCCACAGTGTTAAAAATTCATGAATTGCAACTCTTAAATCTCTCTGCTCCTCTATTCCTAACATTTTCCTATTTATTGTCGATATGCATGTCTAATCTACAATACTGCCTATTTTTACATTTGGATTGATTGAACACAGTGCTAATGTGTGATTCCACAGAACACCACTAAACTGTATAGGCTCCATTAACTCCAACCTCCGCAGATCCAATGGGCTAATACAACACTGGAGTTAACCATGCAGCAGGAGGGGCAGGGGGGAAAGAGTGTAGAAGCCTCTGGTGACAGCTTTGCTGAGAATTGAGACAATTGTTATTTCTTCTGACTTTCAAGCCTGGGAGATCACAATAGAAAGGGGCTTTAAAACCATCAGTCACTCCTGCACTTCTCTGTTCTCATACAGAGCAGTGGGAAAATTGAGGTGGCAGTGGTTCCATGGGGGGGACATATTACCAATAAATGGCAGAGTGTTGGCTAAAATAGCGAGGGCAATTCTCCCAAAAAAATTCTAAGAGTTGAATTCACGTAAAAACTGCAGTAAATCACACCGGTTTCGTCAGCGGGAGTTTCAAAATTAATCTCCCAAACTCTGCGCATTGCTGAGTGCCCAGCATGAATCAGTCCAAAAAGCTGCGGGCAGGGCCTATTCCCACTGGAGAGGCCGGCAGCATAGCGCTGAGCGGGCCATTGTGCATGTGCCAATCTGTGAGCACCAAAATCGCGCTTGCACAATGACCCCGCACTGCCGGCCTCCCGATTGCTGACCAGCTCGATTGCTGGCCAGCCCAATGAACCCCGCATCACCATCCGTCTGACACCGCCACTCCCCCTCCCCCCCAACCCTCCCCATGGCCCGATCGCTGGCCTCCCAAACCTGCCCGGGCCAACTTTGAGTCCCATACCCTGCTCCACCTCCCCCACCACCGCCCCCCACTGCCCCCCACCCCCACGCCCCCCCCCCCCCCCCCCCACCAGCCCAGATTTCCCTTTTTTTTCCCCTACCCCAATTGCTAGCCCAGAAAGGTTGGCCTCCCTCCCTCCCTCTGTCACTCAGCCCAAAGTGCTCCCCTCCCTACAGAGTGCCCCCTGGAGGGGGCCCAGGCTGGCGCTGCCGAGGTGCCAATGCCCAGAGGGCACACACTCCCCGAGCACCTGACCCTCTGGGGGGCCTCGATTGCCCCCCCCTTCACTCCAGTGGGATGGGACCACGAGCTTCCTGTAAGTGGGGAGCTATACTACACCCCACTGAAGTGAACCACTCCTGGTGGGTAGGGGGCAGAGGCGAGCGGGCCCGGAGATTTCAGTCCCGGGCCCGGTAATGCTATTTAAATTGAATGCAAATTTGGATTTGCATACATTATGCAGCTCTGTGCCAATTTCCAGTGTGGAGCTGACAGCGCCGAAAATCTGGCTGCCGGAGACGCGCGGAGGCCGTGGCGCCCAGTAGGGAGCCCACGAAACGGCCTCCACTGGAGACTCCTAACCCGCTGCGCTACAAAAACAGCGCAGCAGGCTGGGAGAATCGCCCCCAGTATATCTCTCCACATCTTATCACACTCTGTCACAAAAGAAACAGCTGGGCATGTTTCATGCTGTCATAATGCAGGGGAGGGGGAAGGGGGGGCTTCAACACGCTGGCAAAGTCCGGCTACACTGATACTGTGGTGTTGTTTAAAGGGAACGTCCAACCCCACCACCCACCATGGAGGACTCGGAGGTTCCTCCACATCCCTCCCCCTGGGATCGGAGCAAGCATTATTCGACGCTAGTATTCACCCCCCCCCCCCCCTCCTCCCAGCCCCCCACCCGATCAAAGCCAAGGGCTGGCATTTTTCCAGCCCCACCCCCTCCCCACCGCTCTTCGCAGTCAGAACTGTCAAGCCCTCCGCCCTTCCCCCTGAACATCGGATCCCTTACCCCCTCCAGCGGTCAGTGTCGGCCGTCACCCCTCTCTACCCACCCCCCATCCCCCGCTTCCCCCTGCCGAACATCAGACCCATCTTCCCAGCCCCACCCATCACCGGCACCACCCCGCCATTCTTCAAAAGTCATTGCCAGCTTCCACAGTTCCCACGTCCGCCCCTGACACCGCCATGTAGAAATGAATCCGCCCCTGTCCCCATAAGGCTCCCAGTTTGGCATGGGCGTGTTGCCAACCTGTGCCAGAGGGCAGTGCCAGGGGGCACGTCTCAGTGAACATGTGTAAACATCACCGCATGACATCACATTGGCATTGTTTGAAAATGTGGTGGGGGCTTAAGAACTGGCAGGGTCAGATTGGGATCAGGTTGTTGTTGGGGTCAAGAGAAAAGATAAGTTAACTTTCTCAGCAATGCATTGCTCCTCAGAACTAAAGAAGGTCTGCACTTCAAAGGTGTGCCTGTGCATTTACTTTACAGATTCTGATGGGTTTGGTGCGTACTTGTCAGGTGTGGCTTAGTTTATAACATTCTGGCCTCTGAGTCAGAAGACTGTGGGTTCAATGCACTTACAAATACAATACAAAAGTCGCTCCAGTGCAGTGCTCAGGAACGCTGCACTGTCAGAGTTGCTGTCTTTCACTAAAATGATAAGCTGAGGCCCCAAAAGATTCCATGGTACTATTTAGAAGAAGAGCCAGGCAGTTATCCTTGAGATTTTGATCAATCTTTATCCCTGAATATAAATTTTCTGGTCATCATCACATTGCTCTTTGTGGCAACTTACTGTGCACTTATTTGCTGCTGCTTTTCCTCCATCCTAACAGTGATTCCACTTCTTTGGCTGTACAGTGCTTTCAGATGCCTGGTGGTCATGAAAGACATGATGGGTCCGCCAATGGACTTTTGGCTGCTCTCCAAATTTTCCAGTCTTCTCTGTGCCAATTCCTGCCATAAGTGCAAGGGTGGGATTTTCCAGCCACGTTCGCCCGGAAACTGTAAAATCCTGTCCGAAGTCAAAAGACCTTTCCATGGTTCACCCCTTGCCCGCTACAATTCCCATGGCAGGCGCAATGGGAAAAGTTGCTGTCAAGTCTTTATTTCCTGCTTTTCTGTTATTGTTGGGCAAAAATTTAAGATGTCCTTGAAGTTAGAAGTTAGACTCAGAGTAACAGATGCGATTGGATTTTAGTGGTTTAAAAAAATAAGACCAAAACTTTTGGATGCAACAGCAAAGATACTACTTACATTTGTATATTTGCATATTACTGGGGGTGATTTTGCCCTCTGGTGTATCGGTACACTTTGCACAAAATAATCCTCCTACCAATGGCTCTCAAGTGACTAAAATCAGCACTAATTCTGTTTTTCTCAATTTTCTGGCCACCCATTACACCAGCAAAGTGGGGGGAATGGGGCAGGGGGAGGGAGGTGGGGAGGTGGGCAGAAAGATATGGGTGGTGGTGGACAACCACTTCCACCTGCTCCACATATGCACCACTGAGGAAACAGGAAACAAATGAGATCTGGACCCAGGGAGAATTGGGAACCCTCAGACAACTGCAATGTTTGAAGTCCTGCAGCAGCTGAAGGCCGCAGTCTTTATATGGAAAGGAGGTGAGGAGCAAGGTGGGATGGTTGGTTTGAATCACAGGACAAAAAGGGCCTTAAGAATAGCGATCAGAGTCCAGTGTCACTTCCAAAAATCAGCATAGTGGAAAAATGAACACTGTTTTTGGCAACCTGATCAATTACTGTGATCACTTACCAGTTCCCCTTCATCAAGATTTGGGAAGATTTGGGAACATTGCATGTCTGAAGAAAGCAAATGTCAACTATTAGCTAGTTCATCAAAGTCCACCCACAGATATTATTACCCTGCAGAAAATGCTCAACAGAACAAATATTAGCATTGCAAATTTTTTTTCACATTATTATTCATTCAAGTAGGAGGATTATATGAAGTTAAAGTTTGTGGGCATGAATTGACATAAGCCTGGAAATTGCTTTCTGCATAAATTATCACACTGACAGCAAATTAAAGAATATGGGGACAGCAATGTAGGAAGTGCACTGCATCTCTGATGTACTCTTATGTTTACTGGCCTGTACAACAACTAATTGTGAGATCTAATCACAGTGGCAATGTTATTATTAGAACACACATATAGTTTACTTAAATTGCATGGAATTGTCCTTGGATTGGCAAGCACAAGCCAATTAAATATTTATGTGACATATTTATAATAGGCTGGGATGTTTCTGCAGTGTAAGGACAAGTGGTGGTTGAAAGTTTCAAAATATATTTGAGCTTAGCTAAGAAGATGTGCATAAAATAATGTACTAATATGGCCAAAAAGTGAAGAAAGTACGCGTGCGGCTGCCTGAAGAGGATTGAACCAAACAAAAAGGCAGGGAAAGAAACAATGGAGATGACACGGAGACAAACTGAGGGCATAAAAGCGAATTACTGCAGATGCTGGAATCTGAAACCAAAAGAGAAAATGCTGGAAAATCTCAGCAGGTCGGGCAGCATCTGTAAGGAGAAAAAAAGAGTTGACGTTTCGAGTCCAGATGACCCTTTGTCAAAACTGAAGGCATTCCTTCAGAGATCTGTTATTCACGTTACCGAGGTTATTTTTTTTGTCACTTAGAACTCTGTACTAGTATTCGCCTTAAATGATGTTCACTGATCTTAATTCTTGACCAAAAGAGAGAGATTTTACCACAACAGATGCAAGCTGCGCATTTCTGATTTTAACCTCTGTTATGAAACAGACAGTATGGAACTGAATCCTGTGGTGACTTTCTTTTTATCCACTGGAACCCGATTGAAAGTTTGAACTTGACAGCCAGTAGGTAGTTGCCTTTGGTTTCCCACCAACTAAAAACAATTGGGAAGATGATCAGCATCAAATAGGGATGAATAGTTATGTACTTCTTTGGGGTCCGTTAGGACAACTTCAACCTCCCCTGCTGTGAATTAAAACCCACCACCTTTCCAAGCATTTCACCAATGCAAGATAACATTGGCAGCATTCCACCATTTACCTAATGTTGGCAGGCATCCTCCGATGCTATGTGATTTTTCTGCCCCTTCATGCCAACTTCCCAACATGAACGAGTTGAAGAATGGTTCGTAGAATTTAAATGTTGTTAAAATTGGCTAGATCTTATTATATCACCACTCATTTCTTATTATATCACCACTCATTGGGAATGATCATGCCAATGCAGTTTTCTGCCAGAAATCAATTGATACTTAACAGCCAGGCTAAAGTTGCAAATTGTGTATTAATAATGTTTCATTGTGGCAGGTGGTGAACATTCACTTGCACTCGTATCAATAGAAACAGACTAAAACTGGGCTGTTGCGTGAGGAGGTGCATGTTTTGTGACGTGTCTCTCTGTAAATAAAAACTTACAAAATGTGTAAAGATTGACTCCAGTTCTATTCTTCAACATCTGACTTTCTAGAATGGAACTTAGTTGCAGAGAATGGTTATCTATTGGTGAATGTTTGAAACCAAGAAAAAGTCAGACAGAAAACTGAAATCTTAGTGGCCATTGTGGAAAATGACAGAAAGCACTATAATTGTTGGAGCATAATTACCCTTTGATATTTTGGGGTCATCACCCCCGCCCATATCCAGGCCCTGTGCGCTCCCCGTAGGCCCCATCTCCTCTGGCCCCACTCCCTTGGCACTGCCCATTGGGCAGAGCCAGGGTGCCAGGCTGGCAATACCAGGGTGCCTAGTGGGAAGTGCTAGGGTGTCAGGCTGCCATTCCCAGGATCCCAGGCTTGCAGTGCCAGGCTGGCACTGGCCAAGGGGTACTGCCTCCTGCCTCTGACCTCCTGGGGGACCTCAATGGTCTCCAGTCTGACTAGCAAGGCCATCATGACAGGTCCTCGTTTATGGGGGCCATACATGATTCTTCAGGACCATCATTGACCAAGCCTTTAAGGCAAGTGAGCCCAGATGATATCAATGGATTTAAACTTGAGACCAGCTTGTGCAATTCCCGGGCGCGAACCTGATCTTGCTTGAAGTTTGGGCCCAGTAGATTGCAAGAGGCAAGAAACCAGTCGCAAACTTGATTTTTCGCCTTGCGCAATCTTATCAGTTCACCCCACCCATCGGCTGGTATTATAACCCAGGGCAGAAACTCCAAAGAGCTTTTTGGAGACCGCTCGAAACATAAGTTTTTTACATTGAATTAGGCTAGGATGAGTGTAATATGTTTCACTTCAGGTATGATTCAATAACCCACTAGGTAACTTTTATCAAACAAAGTTTATTTAAGAATATAGCTAACATGTATAGTAAGAAAATTAGCAATGCCTTTTATCAATTACAAATAAAAGAAACAGAAAGAAAATAACCACAATAATGTATTAATTGAATATTAATGTTGTTCCAACAAACCAAAACCTCTCATTAAAAAAAACATTTTCACAGACTTAACACAGCATGAATTAAAATCTCACTTGACTGGAATTGAGTCTTTTCAAAACCTGCACATTCCTTCCAGAAGGCAGAACATTACTTTGAGATAACCAGCAGAATTTCCAAATTGAACAGGGAGAAAGAGAGAGAGACTTCAGCTTCTTCCTTGCTTGATGCCCCTGCTAAAACTAAAAACTAAACTGCAGCCTGAGAACACTCAAAAATGAAACCCTTAACTCACTGGAAAGAAAATAAACTGTCCAAAAACACATGACCTTTTCTCCTAGCAATGTAGGATCGTAAAACTAATCCCAGAGTAAACACAAACAGCTCCATTTAAGCCACTTAAGAAGAAATAAAAGGACAATTCCAGTTAAGTCGGCAACAATGACAGCACTGAAGCTGTGAGCTGCAGAAATCATATCCAGAAAGGAACACTAATGTCACGACTGGTGAGGCGAGAAGGTAAGATCACCCCCAAAGTCTTTTGTTAGATGGATTAGTTGAGTAATGGTGAAGGTTTAGATCTTCTTGATGAAGGCTACATAACTAGGATTTGTTAAATGCTTAAGAGGAAGGATCAGAATTGGATAGGGTTCAAAAAACAGAATCATAGAAAAATCATAGAAACCCTACAGTGCAGAAGGAGGCCATTCGGCCCATCGAGTCTGCACCGACCACAATCCCACCCAGGCCCTACCCCCACATATTTACCCGCTAATCCCACGCATCTCAGGACTCTAAGGGGCAATTTTTAACCTGGCCAATCAACCTAACCCGCACATCTTTGGACTGTGGGAGGAAACCGGAGCACCCGGAGGAAACCCACGCAGACACGAGGAGAATGTGCAAACTCCACACAGACAGTGACCCGAGCCGGGAATCGAACCCGGGACCCTGGAGCTGTGAAGCAGCAGTGCTAACCACTGTGCTACCGTGAACATTCTATGAAAGAATATATCATGGGCTTTAATAAATGGTGTAAAAGATTGACAAAATTCAATTTGGTGGTTCCTTGGATTAGTGCAAGTATTTAATGCATTAGATTGTGCTAAGTTGTCTCTCATGGGCAGGCAACCAGGTCTAACTTGCATTCGGTTCTCATGTTGGATCAGAAATCAGATGCCTTAAAAATCATGAGTAAACAATCCATTCTTTTTGCTTCTCATGGAACAGATGAGATATTTTGCAGTGGCACAAATATAAGACTCAATGATCACCAGATTTCAAAACTGTCCAGATACCAGACACAGGGGTCAATTCAATGGAACAATTAAAAGCAGGTGGAATGAGGATGAAATCACTTTAACAGATGTAGGTGTTACAGCAAAAGACAAAATTGGGGCAACAATAATAGGGAATGTACATCAGGAATAGTTAATCAATGCTTTATGCGTGATTCATAATGCGGTGAAGTGCTTAAAGCAAAGAAGCAAATTCCACAAAATGGCATTTGTCAAAGAGATGCCTGCAGAAGAGGATGAGAAGAATCTGAACAAATTACACTGGTTGCAAGGACTTTTAATCATGTGATGAATTTGTTGGTCGTGGATTTCTTTAACAATGTAGTGCAAGATAATATTTGTACTTCTATAGTACATGGGACAGATCGTGGGGTGTACAGGATAATCTCCTGGGTAGTTTATATCATGAGGTGGAGATGCCGGCGTTGGACTTGGGCGGGCACAGTAAGAAGTCTCACAACACCAAGTTAAAGTCCAATAGGTTTACTTAGAATCATGAGCTTTCGGAGCACTGCTCCTTCATCAGGTGAGTGGAGGTAGGGTCACAAATACATATATGGGCAAAGACACAACTGCAAGATAATTACAGATTGGAATGTGAAGAATGGTTGGAATGCGAGTCCTAACAGGTAATCAAGAGTTTACAGGTACAAACAATGTGCGTGGAGAGAGGGATAATCACAGGTTAAAGAGGTGTGAATTGTCTCAAACCAGGACAGTTAGTAAGATTTTGCAAACCCCAGGCAATATGGTGGGGATTACAAGTAGTGTGACATGAACCCAAGATCCCAGTTGAGGCCGTCCTCATGTGTGCGGAACTTGCTTGGAGCACCAGCTGCTTGAACTGATGAGCCCTCAAGCAGCACATGGTGCACTCCCCCACCCCCTCCCCCCAGAATCCCGGCCCTCAGTCCAGTCTCTCACCACACCCCAGAGTCAGAACAAAGGAACAGCCCAGTGGCTGCAGAGAGCAGCATGGCCAGCCCTCCGTTAAGGGCCCAATCTCAGAGGAACAGCACAGTGCTTGAAGAGAGTAGCCTGGCCAGTACTCTGTTAAGGGCTTCACCCCACTCCACAGGGCCTGGGCACAGCACCTGAAGATCTCCAGGCAGTTTCCCACAGCGAGATGCAAATCTCCAGGCCTTGCCTGCAACCTCCCCAGCACTCCGGAGGCTGCAGCTCCATAAAACTAACCTCCTTACTCCTGTTCAGTGTTGCCATGCCAACTCCCGACTTTTATACAGCAGGTGTAAACCACGCCAGAGTGACATCACGCCATACAGGTGAGAGACACTAACGAGGGCGGAGATTGTTGTCACGGACCTGCTAATCAGATAGTAAGATGTGTAAACACATGCAAATGTCTGTTCTGCTGATTTTCAGTGTGGATCTGTCAGCGCCAAAAACTTGGGGCTGGGAGACGCTATCGCATGCGTGAATCCCACGAATTGGCCAACGCGAGACTCTCCTGACCAGCTGCATTAAAAAATTAGTGTAGCAGGGTGGGAGAATCATCCCCATTAGTTCAGTCAGGTACTTCAATAACTCTGTCTGTAAATATGAAAAGCATAACTTCTGATAAGAAAACAACGAAATTGAATAGGAGTCAGCACGGAAACATCTTCAGCTTATTACCCTCCTGTTCTAACTATAGATGGATTGCATGGTCTGGAACAGCTGCAAAATGAAGATATTTCAGCAGAGAAACAAATCTCCTTCACACTCCAAAAATTCACAACAAAGACTGACATCTTTAAAGTAAAGAACAGCTTCTGAAGCTGTGATCCATTGATATAGTAAACATGTACAATTTGGTAAGCACAACTCTTCAAATATAATTTTTCTTCTACTGACATATAATAGTTCTTATTAGCACTGCAGAGTGAGTCACATTATAAATAATTCCCTATGATGCATTTCAGAGTCCGATATCAATGATAAGGGATTATTTAACATTAATAACAGGCTTCAGAAGGATCTTCTGTCAGCCCATCTGCAGAACACCATGGGAAAACAATCAGGAGTGATTGGGAGCTCCCTGCTGTCCTCTTATTTAATCGTTCACAGGACATGGGCAGCGCTGGCTAGGCCAGCATTTGTTGCCTATCCCTAATTGCCTCTGAGAAGGTGGCGTTGTGCCACCTTCTGCAACCGTTGCAGTCCATGTGGTGTAGGTACATCCACAGTACTGTTAGGGAGGAAGTTCCAGGATTTTGACCCAGCTGGAGTGAAGAAATGAGGATACAGTTCCAATACAGAGAGAGACAAATGCAATCCCTCAGGGATGGAGCCCCTGTGGATATTTGAGGCTGCCATCACAGCAGCAATCACGAAAGTCAGATTTCCTGCTATTAATCTTGAACCTACAACTCCAACAAAAGGGAAATATTGTGGATGCTAGCAAAACCGAAATTAAATAAAGAGTATATGTTGGTAAAATGAGCAGGGTAAGGCAGCATTTGTGGTGAGAGCATTCTGTTTCTCTGTCACCAGCTAATGCCTTAGCTGATGAATGTTCATTTTTTAATCTGTTGGACAACTTCCCCTCTGGACCCGATTGGGTGTTGTGCTGAGATTCCATGTAGTCAGTGAGATGGGTGTACATGTTTCACTGCTTACAGGCATTGCCCTTCTTAATGTAATGATCTCAGTCCTGGAATTCCAAATTTTTGCATGGATGCCAGTGGAATTTATACCAGAAAAGTCTGTCTCAGTATTGTTCCAAGCTGCTCTTTCACTAAGAATTCAGCTTGTCATTAGGTGAGAAGTTGACCTGGACTTCCCTCTTTGTGTTATGCCCAGGCAGTGTGAGACCTTTGCTCTTCCCTTTGACACTGTTCTAATCCCAATCTGTTTCCCTAATTTAAAGTTCTTTCCTCATATATTTGTGAGAGGAAGCCCCAGTAACGTTGCAGTAGGAACATTTTTAGGGTCAGTCAAGACTTGAAGTAAGCAGAAGCTATGGTCTTATATCCTTGGACTTCCACAAGTAAACAAAAGGCATGATTGGAGGGGAAGGGGAAGGTGCCCTCTTTGTGCCCTCTCCATACATTCTTGCACCATTGCAATATCCACCCCAAAATCTGCAGTCAGCTCCAATCAGGCAGTCCTGCAGGCCGGTGATAACAATGGTGGTAATATTCTTGTTATTCGAATATGTCCTAGCTGTAAGTGACTTTATCACCTGCAGTGGATCCTTTCATGATTGTAGAGTCCAGGGTGGCACAGTGGCACAGTGGTTAGCACTGCTGCCTCAGGGACCCAGGTTCAATTTCAGCCTTGGGTCACATTCTGTGTGGAGTTTGCACATCCTCCCCGTGTCTGCATGGGGTTCCTCCGAGTACTTCAGTTTCCTCACACATTCCAAAGATGTGCAGGTTGGGTTCATTGGCCATGCTAAATTGTACCTCTGTGTGGGTTAGGGGGTTTAGCGGGGTAAATAAGTGGGGTTACGGGGCTAGGGCCTGGATAGGATGCTCTGTCAGAAAGTTGGTACAGATACGATGGGCTGAATGGCCTCTTTCTGCATTGTAGGGAATATATGATTCTTTGAAAATTCAGTGCAAAATTGGCATGGCTGTCCAGTATGAATGTACAGTTTATAGAATCTGTACCTCAATGAGTCAGTGTCGGCAGGACTTGTACCTCAGTGTGTGCCAGTGCCTGTGAAACCTGTATTCAGTGAGAGTCACTGCCTGTGGAACCTGTACCTCAGTGGGAATCAATGCCTGTGGGACTTATGAATCCATCCACATCTCCACCGCCCCCTCCCCCCTGCACGCTCCTTAGTTTTGACACCTTGCTCAGATTGCCAACCTCCTTCAGCTGCCCCAGTCCCTACGTGTCTTCTATATGTCTTCAAGGTGCCTTCTGCCCAAGATAGGACTCTATTCCCTGGGGTTATTGCTCACACACATTCCCAATTGTCACTCAAGCCAGATAACCCTCTTCTGTTGTGTTGTCCTTAAAGGGCCAATCACCAAAACAGAAGGGAAACAGTCTGTGATTGAAAGAGTAGTTCCTTACAGAATCTGTCTCTACCACTTAGTGGGTGACTTTTCTCTGATTACTTGTTCCTGTTATTGAATTTTACAGGACTTTTGGGTTTTTTTTTAAACACTAGACCAAACTGCTTATAACAAAATCTAAAATATGGAACATGTACTTGTGGATTACTATCCAAGTACATAATTGTTTTATTTCGAGTGCATTTTTCTCTGTGTGGAATATCAATGAGGTATTATGAGTTGGCTGTAAATGTGTGATCATTTATATAAAGGAATTGTTAAATGACTTTACACATTATACATATTTTTAATTCTTAACAGTGGAGATATTAAGCAGCGTGATATCCAACCCTTCACAATAATTTGGAAAAAACAACATTGAATATATATCCCCTCTGTGTGCATTAATTATGCCTATAAACATCATAGGACTCAATGGAACCAGTAGATTACTAAAAAAAAGGATGTGAAATGCCTTTACCAGGAGTCCAGTGGGCTACTGGATTGATCACGGCATCTTAGTGAGTATGAAAGAGTAACTGGCATAGACAAGATGAGACAACATTTTCAAGGAAAAGAGTTACTTAAAATTACAGGTGTTGCAAAAAGGGACAAATGTTTGCACCCAATAGTGCTTTGTGCACTGTTCCTATGTTAAACAATCTACACAATGCATGCTAACATATTGCACCAGCTGGGAATAATGTATGAAACTTGTTTGACAATGTATGAAACTTTGTTGTGATCTCTAGAATTTCAATTTTTTTCCCTCATCAACTAGCTCTATGTTCGTTTTTGTTGTCAGTTGAATGCTTCTAACTGATTTGAAAAGAGTTAAATGATGTTAATGATTGCAAAATATGTTTGAGTGCTGTATGATTTCACTTGATGTGAATTGATGACTAATAACATCAGCTAATCACTAGTGGGCTGTCAAATGATGGCTAAATGATCACAACGATGGATAAGGATCATTTTTGAGTGTAGTTGATCACAAATGAATGTAATATGATGCCCGTTGAATGTTGTTGAATGCAAATTATGTCCTAACTTTCTGGTAGGGATGGTCATCAAAGCATGCTGAACCAAATTTCAATGGTTGTTCCATCGGCAGCGCTCCGAAAGCTAGTGGCTTTTGCTACCAAATAAACCTGTTGGACTTTAACCTGGTGTTGTGAGACTTCTTACTGTGTTTACTCCAGTCCAACGCCGGCATCTCCACAGTTGGCCAGTTGGCCATTGTGTTTTTCCAAGAGAGGTATTCTGCAATGTTGTAAGGCTCTTTTTTAGGATATCCTTTTAACATTGGACTGACCACCATGATGTTTATTGCCCAGTTCCCTGTGGAAATTCTGCAGACATCCATGCAGGAGACATGACCTGCCCATCAAAGTTAAATGTTCTCAAGGGTGGTCTCCACACTGTTAAGCCCAGCACAATGTGGGGCCTCATTTATTGAGATTTTGTCTTGCCATTGAATTGCCATGATAGGTGCCTTTGGCAGAAGTGTTCCAGAGCTCTGATGTGGTGCAAGTATCAGACACAGGATTCTATCCCATACATCAGGGTGTTAAGACTTATGGCCAGGTAGACTTTGATTTTATTTTTCAGTTTAATGCCATTCTACTTCAGATGCAACCACGGAGTTCACCAAAGGAAGAACTTGCTTTCTGGATGCATGCACGCATATCTTCATTAATCATGTCATCCCCATCGAGCCCACTGCCAAGTTTGAGAATTTTTCTATAATCTGCAGACAACTGCCATTGACCTGGGATTTCATAGTGTTTGCTGAAATATAACCTCAGTCTTAGAGGCACTGATTTTATGACTAAAGTTGTCAGCAACACTCGAGAATTTGTTTGTCATAGTCTGCATGGTTTCATTGTTGTGGGAAGCTAGGGCACAGTCATCTGTATACAGAAGCACTCTTGTTTACTGCTTCTGTGACTTTGGTGGAGATTGAAGAGCTTCCCTGAATGGAATTAGACAGCCTCATAAATGATGTCTTCCGGGAAGTGTGGTTTTGGGGTTAACCATAGGACAGCCAAAAGATGTTTGCAGCAAGACAACTACAAGAAAAGTGCAGAGAGCAACATCAGGATGTATATATGCTGTTCATAGACCTAATTAAAGTTTTTGACTTTGAGAGTCAATCTGGTCTATGGCACCTGTTCTCCAAGCCAGAATGTCTGAATAAGTTTGCCAAAATCCTGTGCCAGCTGCATGATGGAACAGTTGGATGTATTTGTATCTGTGAGTGATGTCCGATGCCTTTTCAGTGATCAGCGGCATAGAGAAAGGATGTGCCATGCCCCCCACCCCCCGCCCCCCCTCCCCCCCCCCCAACCCCCGCAACTCTTCAATCTCTTTTTGCTGCAAGGAAGTGAATAGAGAAATGTCTGCAGGCATCAATATGGGCAGCAGGGAAATGGAACAAGAGGATCCGCAGCCTCACAACATCCCTCAATGGTATTTGTATACCATAGACAGAAAAGGCTTTACTTGCACAAGATGTACATGAATGGGAGAAGTAAGTACAGGGAGTCTGTAGTAGAACTCACAGCCTGCTTTGTTGCTGTCTGACGTGACTTCCGGATTATCAATGATGAAGGAGAAGATATAAATCATCTCAAATAAAACCGCTTTTATTTTTGATCCCTGGGTTTTCAACAAATATGTCCGATTTTGTATGAAACTTCACTGGTCTGTACATTTGGCCTAAGTTACAGTTTCAGCATCAATGTGGCTAGGAAGACTAGACTTGGTTAAGTTGAGGCCTCTGATCTAATGATCTACAATTCCAATGGTCAGCAAGTTGACTTAATCATACTTGAGTTCATGCCTATATAAACCTGCTTTAAATTTGCAAACGCTTTCACACTGAGATCCTGAAACTTTGTGGGATACTGGTCTCATGGGAGCCATGTGGAATGGCCTCCAGAATTTCTTACCCTGAGAATTTGCTGATATCTGTATTTTTCGAAGTCTATTTTTATTTATTGATATAAATGGCAAAACACACAAGATTTGAATCTATTAATAAAGGAGGACATTATTTCAATTACTTGGATGGCAAAACTTTGATTACTTTTAAAATAAATTTAGCACTTTGGAGTCAGACAGGAAGATATTAGTTGAACTTAAGTGGGGGATAGGGTGGGTAGTGTCTTGAAAAGCAATAGCCAAGAAGAGGAACAGCGTTGGGTTATGTGACGTTAAATGAGATGAGTGAGCTCTGTTCATTTATTGCCAAGTCCTCCATCACCTTAGATTTTAGAAACATTTATGTAGTGTGAAGTTTCACCAAATCCTGACAATGGGAAATAAATATTTCAACCGTCACACCTGGCACTGAATACGGGGAGTCAAAACCAAGTGTAACCTTCAGGTGAAGAGTGATCAGAAAGTATAGGATTGTTGTTCCAAGCTGCAGTGTCATAACAAAGCATCCCTGTCAAAGTCATGCATTCAGGAGAAAAGCTTGTTCATGCACTGCCGCTCCAAGCCGCGGTATATAGACTTACACCACTTCCTCAGAGCCTTCTTCAGTGCCTGTGGCACTGCCTGCCAAGGGAATTGACATAAGTATGCATAGCACTGCTTCAGCGAAACAGTAAAGCACAAACAAATCTTTCCTCCCCGATGTTTCTGTGTAGTAAGAGGCACTCAATGTTTATACGCCGCCAATGTTTAGATGAGGGCAGGAGGATGTGGGGGAGTGCAGTAACATGTGAGGAGACACTTGGGGACTGTGACTGCTGAAACCAATGGCCTCATTATAACCTTTTCCTTCTGCTTCTCCCTGAAAGTTGACCTGTCATTAGGTGGGAAAACCAGGAGGTTGTAACTGGGGACCTTGAGGAAAATCCTCTCTCTAAGCTGTGCAGTCCTGTAGAAATCCAAATGTCCCTGCACGTACCAAGCACAAGTTAACTCCTTGAAGTGACTACACATTAGTAGTTGCTTAAATAAAGAGCTCACTTGTTTAATTGAATAGACAACACACAACAAGCATAGAATTAGGGGGACCATTGTTTGGGGACAGGCATCAGTAATTCAAAGGTGATCGTGGAAGGATAGGTTAATGAGCAGGAGTAAACTGTACATCAAGGCTTGCAAGATGGTGGTCAGTGATTGCTGTCTCACTGTACATCAGGGCCAGGGATTGGGGTGGATGTGTCTCAAACTGCTGCAAGGAGAGAGAACAATAGAAGGGAACTGTAATGCATTCAACGAGGCACATGAGGTTGGCCTCTTGGAATATGAGCTCCCTGATTGAGGTCATAATTGCCTGCTCAATCAGGGAACATCACCTGTATATAAAAATGGGAGCATCAAGTCTGCTGGCACTCCAGATTCTGACTGCGCACCTGAAGCATTCTTAGGAGTGGAATAGAGTTTGTAAATAAAGAGAATCTGGTGAAGGGTGCCTGCCTCTGAGGAGTTATTTCAGGAGGCCTGCTTCTTCTGGTCAACAAGGTCTAGTATGAAAATCTACTTACCTGCTGGAGTCAGCGTGAAATGTTAAGGGGTTGAAGTCTCGGGCATCTCATGTAGTAGTAAAGCTTGCAGGGTGCAGCTAACAGCGCCTTCTTCCATTATGAGCTAATTTGACATTCAGCTTGCCACTTTGGGCCGAGCTTGCCTTCTACATGGCTCCTGTGGTGCTTGTGCGATGGTTGCTGGGAAAAGAAGCTAACTGCAAGATTACTGTATCCGTGACCGACTGCAGGCCCACTTGCGACCATTACTCGGTTTGCGGTTAACCAATATATATATATATAAATAATACTTTTTGGGGTCTGCTTAGCTTAAGAAAAGGGAACCGGAACCATAGTAATGGGCGTAGTTAACAGTTGTTTTGAAAGAAATATGATTGGAAGCTAATTGTAGTTAAGTGTTGCTGGGGGACCTAATTGGCTAGTGACGGCAGGGATAATTAATCTGAATTATGCATTCATGTAGAATGTCGACTGGTATAAAAAGGGGAATTGTCCCTGTGTCAGGACACTTTTGCTAATCGTCTCCCAGCACTGAGTGGAAGTGACGTAGCAAAAGTTGCCGGTTACATGTAAGAGAAATAAAGTACTTTTGTTTCGCACAACAGTTAGTGTTTGCGTTTGCTTCAAGAATGTAAGAAGTCTCCTGAAAACGAACTTAACATTTGGCGATGAGGATGGGATTCCAACATATATAGATATACAGATGTCCTTCGAGGTGGACTGAGTAAGTGATCGTCTGAGTCCCAGTGACGTGAGACGGACGGGCCCACAAGGTAAAATTAAAACCTTGGTCTCTCTCTCGACACTAAGACTCAACTGACCCCTCATCCCCCAAGGTTCTGTAGTGACAGAATCCGGAGATGACTTATGTCCTTGAACACTGACTAGTCCAAAACGAGGTTGGTGTTAGTCGGGGTTAGCGACCCCAGGTAAATGTTTGGGGTTAGCAACCCCAGGTAAATGTTTGGGGTTAGTGACCCCAGGTAAATGTTTGGGGTTAGCGACCCCAGGTTTGGGTAGAGGGTGGAAATTCGGTGAAGTTGGAAATGTGATTACTTGTGTCGATTGAAAGAAAGTGCCTGTCTCAAACGTGCAGCCTTACAGCGGAAGTTAAGAGGGGAAATCCCCCACGCCAAGGTGAGGACCCTGAAGTGGGCGTAGAGGCAAAAAGGCACCGATAATCGTGAAGCACGAGTGGTCAAAGTCTTCTAACAATGGGTCAAATTTTGGATAAGGCAGGGGATGGGACTCCTTTATATAAAATGTGCCGTGACAATCCAAAAGACGAGGAGCGACTCAGACGTTTGTCAGCATGCTTAAACAAACAATTGGGAAATGAAAATTGGCCTCTGGGGGGAACTTGGGATTTGGATAAGTGTATTAAAACAGAACAGGCTATTAGAGAGCCGATGAATTAACCGAGAAATCAAAGCTGGCCAGCTGGGGGAGGATAATGCACGTAGGAGAGGGATCAGTGAACGTGATGATGAAGAGAAGCCCAAAACTTGGGAAATGTTGAAGTGGGAATGTGAGAAGTATGAGAGGAACAAAAGAGATAGAGCAGAACAAGAGAGATTGGAAAGGGGAAGACAAGACCGAGAGAAAGGATTAGACCGGCAAGCCGAACAAAGGAAAGGTAAAAAACCGGCGGTACCTCCTGACATATCTGGCATGCCAATGTTGTTCCAAAATACCGATATGGATGAACAGGAGGATCGGTGAAATCGACCCAGTGCCCCGCTAGAACCACCACCCCAATCGTGCCCCTCTGCCACCACCAACTCAACCCCTACCCCAGCTTCAACCCCAGCCTTCCTCCAATTATATCGTGACAGATTGAGTCCTGCGCACCAGGCGATACTAAAGACAGGGCTGGTACCTTTTAACAATTATGATGATTTGGAAAGTTGAGCAACGACTGTAGATAACAACCAGAAATCTAAGGTTACCACCATTGCCCTGTTGAATATAACAGACACCAGCGCCAATGCCGCTACAAAGACAGAAGGGACTCAAATCAGGTTAAATTGGTTGGTCTGAAGCATGATAGACCAAAGAGGGGAGTAAAGGGTTAAAAGAAACAAGCAGGCACTGACTCTTTATGGCACAGAGAGAGAGAGGATGTAATTGTGCGATCAAGAGCCTCATGTGGTGGAATAGGGTATAGCAGATCAAAGTGAATTGCTTCTCTGTGTGCGAGTTTAATAAATTACAGTTAAAATTTTACGATAGTGCAATCGAGGCAGGATTCCTTAGTCTTGGTGGCCATGGTCATTTTCAAGAGTAGGAATCGGACAGAGATTTGAGCTCTGCCATGTGGGAAAGGTGGCATTACATTACATCTGAAAAGTTGTACGAGTTAACCATTTAGGCACACAGTAGATTTGATCTTGTTTCTGCCTGTGTTGGTTACAAAGGCAGAGCTGTAGAAATAATTAATCATGCACATTTTTGAGTGCCCCTCCAGATGAGTTTTTAGAACCCCCACATGACTGCTTTCTAAGGAACGAATTTCTAACCTCTCCCCTCCCAGACCTTACTGACGTCCCACTCCCTTCTTCGAACCTTATCTTGTTTGTTGACGGCAGCTGCTAATATTACCCTCCACCAGCCCCTCACCCACCACCTCATGTATCACATTTCTCCAGTTTAATTCCAAAGAAATCTATGTTCTCTGGGCCCTTTCCGTCATATAAATTGGAAGCTATGTACTTTATTTAAAATCTAATTAAGCTAAGTTGGAGAAGCGTTTGCGTGATTAACCACACACTGTTTCAATAATACATACTGATATTCGTTCATCACTGCCATTTGCTTTGTGCCCACAATAGATGATGCTAGGTTATTTTTGAAAATTTGTAACTTAAAAAAAAGAGTGCCAACAGTTGCTTTAGTTTGAACATAAAACGCTGTGAGTCAGCCTTAATCATTAAGGAATCCATCTTTAACCTTGTCAGTGACCTTTCATATTCTCTTACTTTGACTGAAACATTTTAACTGCAACATCTTATAATTACTCAAGATTCCATTGCTTTCACTGTCACCTCAGTAAAGCCTTTCAACATTTATAAAGACCTGTAGAAAAGTATTTTCGCCATGAGCACAATTTTGACCATCCTCTGCTTCTGAGATCCAGTTTACAAAATTATATCTGTGAATATAAATTGAGTTCTATTCCAAGTTTTGAGTTAAATGATACAATATGTATTTTTGTGTTTCAAAGTATCCACTGTGCTTTCAGCCATACTTTCTTCAGGTCTTGTTTAAAATGGGCTCCAATAAAAGACGTTTCAATTTAGATTTTCTCTCCAAGCTGTTATTCCATTAGGAAAATGAAGAGACACGAGTCTTTGCTAAAGCCCTGGCCACTATCTGTATTAACACCACTGCTTTAACACCTTTGGGACACAGTGACTTTGACCAATTTGTGTCTCTTTTCTATTTTGCAGAGCACTCTGTCTAATAGCTTAGCTGTGAACCATCCATGTAACTTTAATTTGCAGCATGAGGGTGCTTTTTCTCACCACGTATTTAAGCGGTTACTTTGAATGAGTTCAAAAGTCACATACCTCATTTGCAGCACAGAACCACCATGAAGTATTTTTCTTGTGACCTGTCTCTGTCTTGGCCAGGTTTATTATGGCTGCAAGACTGTTAAAAATGAACATTCTTTTCTCCTCCTCCCTAAACAACTGGCCATTATTAAATGTACCGCCCACACTGCCAATGACTCTGCAGTAACTAGGGGCAATGACAGGGCTGACTATGCCGCAAAAAAGGCTGCAACAGACCAAACTAGTATAGTGCCCTCCATGAATAAGCAGGCGATAAATCGCTCGCCTTCTTTGAACACACCGGGCATGCCAGATATAGTCACTGTTCCGCGCTTACAGGGGGACGCCCCTGCTCCTGAGAAAGATCTTTGGAAGACGCATGGATGTTCACATTCTGTGTCAAAAGGTCTCTGGGTCACTCCAGCAGACCAAGTTTGTATACCAGATGCATTACTGCTTTTATTGCTTGATTGTTTACACTCTGACACCCACCTTGGAAAGGAGGGAATGAGTGGAATATTGCTTCATACCTGGTGGCACCCTCGACTAGCCGAGGCTGCTCAGTCTCGCATAGCATGTTTAACACGCCAAAAGAATAACATTGGCCAAGGCGTGAAGTGTTCACCAGGGAAAACACCCTTGCTGTGTGGCCCATTTGATTGTATTCAGCTGGATTTTATTGAATTACCGCGTGTGCAGTGTTATAAATATTGTCTTGTAATTGTTGATGTGTTTAGTAGATGGATAGAGGCTTTTCCAACCACAAATAATAAGGCCTCGACAGTAGTAAAGTTATTGACAGAAATAATACCGAGGTTCAGGGTACACCAACAGATTAGCTCAGATAATGGCCCCCATTTCGTAGGGAAGATTAATCAGGAACTGTGTGACATATTACACATTCAGCAACAGTTCCACTGTGCCTACCACCCCCAGGCAGCAGGGATAGTGGAAAGAGCCAATGGGACCCTTAAAGCTAAGTTAGCCAAGCTAACATCTGAAACCAGTCAAAATTGGTTAAAAGTTTTACCCTTAGCTCTCTACCACATGAGGATAACACTCCACTCTACCACTGGACTATCAGCCGCAGAGATAGTTTACGGTAAACCAAGCAGGACACCCTGGGATGTGAATACAAGTCCGCCCACCCAGGTAGACTTACACATTATGGGTGATGAAATGCAGAAGTACTTCCGCCAGCTAACATCGTCTTTAAAGTTTCTTCATTCACAGGTACATTCAACTCCACGGACACCGGATCAAGATTCTGATCCACAGGACTACTTCCCTGGACCACAGATAGGAGACCTCGTTGGAAGGGTCCATTCCAAGTTCTCCTCCGGACTCCAACTGCAATCAAGACTCAAGGACATTCACGCTGGATTCACATGAGTGACTGCAAGCTGTGGAAGCCGGTACTCACTGATAAACCATGAAGTTTATTCTCATCATCTTCAGCCTTTTGGCTATTTTCCTGGCACCAGGACAACCGGATCAACGGGAACTAAGCCGGAAATATGGACTTGGACTATCACACGTTAATACCTTTTTGTCTATGTCTTACGAGTATGCAGTGCAGTTTAATGTAAGCGGGTGCTGGGTCTGTACACACGTACCACCACAGGCTAAAGATGGGATCCCTATTCCTTTCAATGCCAAAGAAATGGTAGAGTGGGCCTTGTATCAAAACGGGACTAGTAAGGACGGAATAAGAAAGGGGGATCAAATTGACGTCAGCCTTTACATCTCTATGCTGAGGAAAGGGGGGTGTACTTTATCGACTTTTAGGAACCATTACCAACCCCACTACGATAGATCAGGCTCCCCACCCCACTTTGTTGTAAAGAATCAACAAAGGGGATCCATCTGCCTGATAAGAAACAGAACCATACCCGTTGGCCGTAGCAACTGCGTTTGGCAGTTTAATGTCACCAGTCCCGGTCGCAGTAGGATACCCCAATGGATTAGGCCTAAAGTCCATTGCCCTACAGCCGAATCATCTTGGAGTACTAGGGGAGCTCCATTCCACCTCGTTACAGTGCTATTAAGTGATATTCTAGCAGCATACAATGGCACCTACTTTGTCTGTGGAAACAATGCCTATCCATGGTTCCCCTGGGACTGGTCTGGATCTTGCTATCTAGAGTATGTGGTCCCCTATGTCTGCCATTATAACTCCATACATCTCCATCCCATGATACGCCTGTTAAGACCTAAACAGGCCATAACCGAAGCTGAACGGTTTTGGATGATAGCCCTCCCTGCCTATGGGACAGCAAACGTGGCGAAAGCTGATCCAAATGGCATCTACTCTTGAGAAAATAGCTAATGCCGCCGCTGCTGGATTAGAGGATGTAAATACCTCTATCTCAGATCTCAGCTGAGATCATAGCCATACGAACGGTGGCGCTCCAAAATCGAATGGCTTTAGATTACTTGTTGGCGGCGACTGGAGGCACCTGCACTCTAGTGGGCTCTGAGTGCTGCACATACATTCCAGACTCTTCTGACAACATCACTAACTTAGCGGAGCATATTGGAAAGATGGCAGACGAAATTAAAGCTGAGGGAAGGAAATTTAAGGACTACAGTCCCCCTGGGTGGTGGCCCTTTGGGAGTCTCTTTGGGGACTGGGGAGGAATGATACTGCATGCAGGCATCATTATCTTGGTGGTTTGCTTACTGTTAGTCTTGCTGAAATGTGTTTGCCAATGTATAACCTATGCCAGGATCCAAGCTCCTTTTTAAAGTGTTTAAGTTATCATGAAATGATAAAAGGAGGGAATGAGATGTTAAGGGGTTGAAGTCTCGGGCATCTCATGTAGTTGTAAAGCAGGGTGCAGCTAACAGCGCCTTCTTCCATTATAAGCTAAGTTGGCATTCAGCTTGCCACTCTGGGCCGAGCTTGCCTTCTACATGGCTCCTGCGGTGCTTGCGCGATGGTTGCTGGGAAAAGAAGCTAACTGCAAGATTACTGTATACGTGACCGACTGCAGGGCCATTTGCGCCCATTACTCGGTTTGCGGTTAACCTATATATATATATATATATATATATATATAAATATAAATAATACTTTTTGGGGTCTGCTTAACTTAAGAAAAGGGAACTGAAACCATAGTAATGGGCGTAGTTAACGGTTGTTTTGAAAGAAATATGATTGGAAGCTAATTGTAGTTAAGCGTTGCTGGGGGACCTAATTGGCTAGTGACGGCAGGGCTAATTAATCCGAATTATGCATTAATGTAGAATGTCGAATGGTATAAAAAGGGGAATTGTCCCTGCGTCGGGGCACTTTTGCTAATTGACTCCCTGCACTGAGTGGAAGTGATGTAGCAAAAGGTGCCGGCTTACATGTAAGAGAAATAAAGTACTTTTGTTTCGCACAACAGTTGGTGTTTGCGTTTGCTTCAAGCATGTAAGAAGTCTCCTGAAAATGAACTTAACAAGTGGGGGTGATTTCTGGCATCATCACGTTTGGCACAGATCGCGCCCATTCCAGTAAATTGCATACAGGCCTAAAAATGGTTTTATGCCTGGCGCCAAACAGTTTACAATCAGAATTCGGTCCCTTTCTACTGGCACAAACTGCATTGCATCCAGAGTGCGCTAGGCTGATTAGCGTATTTAAAGTAGCATTTAAATATGCTTAGTCCGTTTGACGCTAAATTCCCCCAGCTCCAGGGATCTACAAACCCTTGAGTATGACACGAGCCCAACGCGAATCACTGCTGGCCTCCACTAGCAGAAAACAGGCATGATGGCTACACTGGGGGTTCGAAGGTCAGCGACATGGCTGGACAGTGCTCATTTGGCTGTGCCCACCTGGCACACTGTCAGTGCCTACCAGTGAGTGCCAGTTGGGCACTGCCAGTGTGCCAGGAGCAGTGACAAGGGAGTGAGGCCTGAGTGGGTGTGGGACCTGATGGGGGCTATGATGGGTGGGCTATGACGGGGAGCTATGCAGGGGAGGTCGTGCAGGAGGCTTGTGCAAGGGGGGCACATCAAGGGTCATGAAGGGTGGGCATGTCAAGGTCATGTAGGGCGGCTCATTGGGAGGGCCCCAATGTCCCGATGTCAGCAATCCATGTCAGGGAGGGAGTGGCAGTGGTGGTGGGGGGGGGGGGGGGGGGGTGTCCCTATGTCGGTGGTGGGAGAGAAGGGGTTTCCCAGTGCACTCTTTGCAGCCAGGCTCACCGGCATGTTTAGGCCACACCACTCCGAGAACTGGCACACAACTCACCACTCACCCAAAAATGTGTGAGTGATGACATACTGGACCATGAATGTTCTGGTTTTCTCACCGTTATGACACTTCTCCAGCGATGCGCACCAGCAAGATTTCCCCCATCCCCATGCAGTGAACAGAGATTTGGCTGAGTGCCAAATTCTCCGTCCTCTCTGTCAGTGGGACGGGGCAATCCTGCTGACGTGAATGTTCAGAGAATTCTGACCTCAATCATTTTTTGGGGAAATCACGGCCAGCAGCTATTGCTTCCATTTCACAGTCAGCTCCAGAAACACAACTTATTTTATTCTCTCAAGGGGTGTGAGCTATGTTGGCTAAGCTAACATTATTGCCCATCGCTAATTACCACTGAGCTGCTAGTGAATTCACCATCTCGAACCACGACAGTTCATGTGGTTTCGGCAGACCAACAGTATTGTTTGCAAGAGAATTCCAGGATTTTGACTCAGCTATAGTGAAGGAACAGCGAGATATTTCCAAGTCAGGATGGTGTGCAACTTTGAGGGGGACATGCAGGCGGAGGTGTTCCTATACATCTGCTGCCTTGCTCTTCTGGATTGTAGAGATCATAGATTTCTGTAGTGCTGCCGAAGGAGCCTTGCAGAGTTCGTGTAGAGTATTCCATTTGGTACACATTACTGTCACTGTGAGTCATTGGTGGTGGAGGGAGCGAATGTTGAAGGTGGTGGATGGGATGTCTATCAAGTGAGTTACTTTGCCCTGTTTGGTGTTGAGCTTCTTGAATGTTATTGGAGCTGCATTAATCCAGGCAACATAGAACATAGAACATTACAGCACAGAACAGGCCCTTCGGCCCACGATGTTGTGCCGACCTTCATCTGAAACCAAGATCAAGCTATCCCACTCCCTACCATCCTGGTGTGCTCCATGTGCCTATCCAATAACCGCTTAAATGTTCCTAAAGTGTCTGACTCCACTATCACTGCAGGCAGTCCATTCCACACCCCAACCACTCTCTGCGTGAAGAACCTACCTCTGATATCCTTCCTATATCTCCCACCATGAACCCTATAGTTATGCCCCCTTGTAATAGCTCCATCCACCCGAGGAAATAGTCTTTGAACGTTCACTCGATCTATCCCCTTCATCATTTTATAAACCTCTATTAAGTCTCCCCTCAATCTCCTCCGCTCCAGAGAGAACAGCCCCAGCTCCCTCAACCTTTCCTCATAAGACCGACACTCCAAACCAGGCAGCATCCTGGTAAATCTCCTCTGCACTCTTTCCAGCGCTTCCACATCCTTCTTATAGTGAGGTGACCAGAACTGCACGCAATATTCCAAATGCGGTCTCACCAAGGTCCTGTACAGTTGCAGCATAACCCCACGGCTCTTAAACTCCAACCCCCTGTTAATAAAAGCTAACACACTATATGCCTTCTTCACAGCTCTATCCACTTGAGTGGCAACCTTTAGAGATCTGTGGATATGGACCCCAAGATCTCTCTGTTCCTCCACAGTCTTCAGAACCCTACCTTTGACCCTGTAATCCACATTTAAATTAGTCCTACCAAAATGAATCACCTCACATTTATCAGGGTTAAACTCCATTTGCCATTTTTCAGCCCAGCTTTGCATCCTATCTATGTCTCTTTGCAGCCTACAACAGCCCTCCACCTCATCCACTACTCCACCAATCTTGGTGTCATCAGCAAATTTACTGATCCACCCTTCAGCCCCCTCCTCTAAGTCATTAATAAAAATCACAAAGAGCAGAGGACCAAGCACCGATCCCTGCGGCACTCCGCTAGCAACCTGCCTCCAGTCCGAAAAATTTCCATCCACCACCACCCTCTGTCTTCGATCAGATAGCCAGTTACCTATCCAATCGGCCAACTTTCCCTCTATCCCACACCTCCTTACTTTCATCATAAGCCGACCATGGGGGACCTTATCAAACGCCTTACTAAAATCCATGTATATGACATCAACCGCCCTACCTTCATCAACACACCTAGTTACCTCTATTCCATCACACTCATGACTTGTATCTCCTAAGTGAAGGACTGCCTTTGGGGAGTCAAGAATTGAGTCACTCACTGGAGAACCACAGCTTTTGACCTGGTCTTGTAGCCACAGTATGGTTGGTCCAGTTCAGTTTCTGGTCAGTGGTAACCCCAAGATGGTGATACTGGGGATTCGATGATGGCAATGTCATCGAATGTCAAAGGGAGATGGTTAGATTTTTTTTGCAGGAGCTGGCTATTGCCCGGCATGAATGTTACTATTCATTTACTGAGCTAACATGGATATTGTCCAGCTCTTGCTGCATATGGACACGGACTGCTTCAGTATCTAAGGAATCGCGAATGGTGCTGAACGTTTTACAACCACTAGTGAATATCTCTACTTATCACCTTATAATGGAGGAAAGACCATTGATGACAGAGCTAAAGGTGTTTGGGCCTAGGACACTATCTTGAGGGACTCCTGCAGCAAGGTCCTAGGACTGAGATGATTGACCTCTAACAACCACAACCATCTTCCTTTGTGGCAGGTATGACTCAAACCTAGCGGAGAGTTTTCCTCCTGATTCCCATTGACTTCACTTTTGTTTGGACTCCTTGATGTCACAATCAGTCAAATACTGCCCTGATATAAGAACATAAGAACATAAGAAATAGGAGCAGGAGTAGGCCATCTAGCCCCTCGAGCCTGCCCCGCCATTCAGGTGGACACGGACTGCTTCAGTATCTAAGGAATCGCGAATGGTGCTGAACGAATGGCAGTCACTCTCATTTCACTTTTTGTGTTCAGCTTTTTCATCCATGTTTGGACCAAGCCTGTAATAAGGCCAAGAACTGAGTGGATCTGACAAAACTCAAACTGACCTTCTGTGAGCAGGTCATTGCTTTGTAATTGCCACTTGATAGCACTGCTGATACCACCTTCCATCACTTTACTGATGAGTAAGAGGGTGGTGATTGGCCAGGTTGCATTTGTCCTCATTTTTGTAGACAGGATTATCTGGGCAGTTTCCACATTGCCAGGAAGATGCCTGTGTTGTCACGGTGGCACAGTGGTTAGCACTACTGCCTCACAGTGCCAGGGACCCAGGTTCGATTCCCAGCTTGAGCAACTGTCTGTGTGGAGTATGCACGTTCTCCCTGTGTCTGCTTGGGTTTCCTCCAGGTGCTCTGGTTTCCTCCCACAGTCCATAGATGTGCGGGTTCGGTGGATTGGCCATGCTAAATTTCCCCTTAGTGTCAGGGGGATTAACAGGGTAAATACATGGGGTTATGGGGATAGGGCCTGGGTGGAATTGTGATTGGTGCAGACTCGATGGCTTCCTTCTGCACTGTAGGATTCTATGATTCTACTGGAACAGCTAGGTTAGGAGCATAAGTTTTCAGTATTATTGCCAAAACATTGGCAGGGCCCTCAACTTTTGTAATATCATATTTAAGCAGTGCTCACAATGAATCATCATAAAATTGTGAACTGAATAATATTGCAGGGATGGATATCCTCAAAACAACGTCAGTGTTGCATTTATATACTCCATGCCAACCTACCCCACAGCCTTAAAGCCCTGCAAGGAGGACCAAACAAGTCTTCCACCCCTTGTTAAGGAGGTCCCATCCATGGAGCTGTCAGATTGGCCGGTGGTTCCATCAGTTGCAGCGGCAATAGCAAAGTGTCAGTAGTCAATGCCGGGCTTGCAGGAGCAGAAGAAGACCAAGGCCCATGCATCCCAGAACAGGTATATCTGGGGCCTTGGGCTGGGTACATTAGGGAGAGAGGTGGAGGAATTCAAGGGAAGGAGTAGGCAGGGTGCCCTGCCAATGGCAAAGTGCAGCCCCCAGTGATTAACACCCACTTCCTTCCCATCCTTTGAGGGGGTCACTGTTTAAAAATAGGGGATTGGCCATTTAAAACAGAGATAGAAAAATTTATTTTCTCTCAGAGGGTAGTGAGTCTTTGGAACTCTTTTCCTCAAAAGGCTATTCAAGCAGAGTCTTTGAATACTTTTAAGACAGAAGTAGATGGATTCTTGATAAACAAAGGTGAAAGGTTATCGGGGATAGGCAGGAGGTTACAGTCAAATCAGCCATGATCTTATTGAATGATTAAGCAGGCTCGAAGGTCCAAATGGCCAATTCCTGCCCCTAATCCCTATGTTCATAAGCATTTGAGTGAAAAATATCAGCCTTCCCGCTCCTGCTCAGTTGCCCACGCCAAAAGCTTTTGGTGTGGGCAGTGTATTTATCAGAGTCAATTGGCTTGATAGCAAATAATCCTTGATTATTCATTTAAATCTCGCAAGGGGGGCTGTTGATTTCTGTACCTGCCATGCAGCATCTCTCCTTGTATTTTGGGGGGTGAGCTCGGGGATGGGCAGGAAAGTGGTGGGATGGGCGTCCACACTATTTTATGTCCTCCCCAGTGAGAAACAAGCCTGACTGGGCCACGTAAAAATCAGCCCTGTGTATATCTGTACTTCTGAACATCTGACAAGTGGGGAGCATGCACCGATAATACTACTCATATCCCACTACAACAGTGACTACACTTCCAAGAGTACTTAATTAAAGGTATTTTGGTACTTCCTGAAGTTGCAAATGGGTTATATAAATGCAAGTCTCTCTTTTATTTAACTCATTAGACACTAAACTGGATTAACCTAGCAAATCTAGCAGGCAAACTCTTAATGATAATATTTAACATGAGAATATGCAGGTTTAATGTGACAGTTGCAGGGTGGCAAACTATTTTCTACAGTAATATGATGTTCATTATAGTGTGCGCTAGGTATGATATTATTGTAACAGTTATAGACTTTTTTTAGCTCCACTTAATCTCTCAAATGTGCTCAGCCATCGCAGACAAGATGGTCATTGGTGCACAATGGCTGTGTCACCACTCGATAATCTGAGTGTCCTACAAAGCTTATATCCACTCTGTACAAAGCATAAGAAAGTCATGCTCACCATTAAGTGGTGTTGACATGCAAGGCTCCCAGCAGAATCAGACAGACAGAAAATTATCTCTGAGGTAGACTTATCTGGTTGCTTCCCTCTAATTTTTCCGATAAATTTTGTCAGCAGCCCTTGGTGGCCGAGTCTGGTCTCGGAACATTCTGCCTGAAGTGTGAAAGCTGAATGTCTTCTCTTCAGTGCACTGTGCACTGACCTGGAAATAAGTTCTTCTTCTCCTAGTGATAAAACCTGATTACAGACAGGTTTCCCCACTAGGAGCCTGTCCCTTTGTTGCAGAAATTGAAAACCAGGGTAAGCCCTCACTTGAAGTGCTGGTGTTATTCAGACATGCTCAAGGCTATGGGAGATCTGTTGTCTGTGGTGAGCATTATTGTTTCTCCAAACACACAAAAACCAGCAGGGTTCGTTTCACAAGGCCTCTACTCTTGCTACACTTGCCACTCAGCTGCACAACATTGTCACATGTCCTAATATATAATTTTTGAAAAAATACTTTCCAGGAATCAGCTGACAAGTCAATGACTTCTCTTCTAGACGGTAACATTTATATCTCTCATGTGGCCTTGCCAGGGATGGGTTAGGCAAAGTTTAAAGTTTATTTATCAGTGTCACAAGTAGGCTTACATTAACACTGCAATGAAATTACTGTGAAAATCCCCTAGTCGCCACACTCCGGTACCTGTTCAGGTACACTGAGGGAGAATTTAGCATGGCCAACGCACCTAGCCACCTAGACTTTCGGACTGTGGGAGGAAACCAGAGCACCCAGAGGAAACCTGAGCACCCAGAGAAAAGGTGCAGACTCCATACAGACAGTGACCCAAGCTGGGAATCGAACCAAGTCCCTGGGAGCTGTGAGGCAACGGTGTAACCACTGTGCCACAAGTGGTTTATAGGTATATACTGTCAAAGAACAAAGAACAAAGAACAAAGAACAGTACAGCACAGGAAACAGGCCCTTCGGCCCTCCAAGCCTGTGCCGCTCCTTGGTCCAACTAGACCAATCGTTTGTATCCCTCCATTCCCAGGCTGCTCATGTGACTATCCAGGTAAGTCTTAAACGATGTCAGCGTGCCTGCCTCCACCACCCTACTTGGCAGCGCATTCCAGGCCCCCACCACCCTCTGTGTAAAAAATGTCCCTCTGATGTCTGAGTTATACTTCGCCCCTCTCAGCTTGAGCCCGTGACCCCTCGTGATCGTCACCTCCGACCTGGGAAAAAGCTTCCCACTGTTCACCCTATCTATACCCTTCATAATCTTGTATACCTCTATTAGATCTCCCCTCATTCTCCGTCTTTCCAGGGAGAACAACCCCAGTCTACCCAATCTCTCCTCATAGCTAAGACCCTCCATACCAGGCAACATCCTGGTAAACCTTCTCTGCACTCTCTCCAATGCCTCCACGTCCTTCTGGTAGTGCGGCGACCAGAACTGGACGCAGTACTCCAAATGTGGCCTATGGGATCATGAGATTTTGATGGTTTAGAAGGAAAATAAAAGTGTAAGAGCAAGCACTCACTAAGCTACAGAGGTATTTATCAAGAAGGAAATAACTTTGTGGAAGTTGGACTGAACCCTCATATTGAGCATATAGAGACTGGCAACACTGGAACAGATCCATTGGAAGTAGTCTGTGCTGAAGTGTATGTTTGTGATTTATTATTTATGTTCCTGAGATACATAAAGCGGATGTTAATATAGTTATTTTAAATATAAATAAAACAATCAGAAATAGCTTGTTCCATTAATAAGTCATTACTTTAACATTTTCAGCTTCACTGCCATTGAAAACAACAACTTTTGGGGGGAAAAAAGCTTCTTTCTGTCCTTACTTGCACTGTGATTTTAAAATTGGAAAATTGCTCTGGGCTGAAGTGGGATTTGTGAATGACAGTGTCACGTAAGATTCTGAACGTCTTTGAGAAAGGAACAGTTGAGCACTTTACAACTTTTCCACAGGAATTTCCTTTCAAAGTTGCACCAATTTACAATTCTTTCAAGCGAAAAGTTTGTTTTACTAAAATGAGAGAAATTATGTATTTATGTAGAAAGTACAGTGGAGAAACTGGTCATTTGGTGTGGCTAATTCAAATTGGTGTTCATCTGCCAGTTCAAATCTCATGTTCACTTTATTCTTTTATCTTCATCATGTTCCTAATTCACTCCTAAATATTGTGATGTGGAGATGCCGGCGTTGGACTGGGGTGGGCACAGTAAGAAGTCTCACAACACCAGGTTAAAGTCCTACTGGTTTATTGGGAATCATGAGCTTTCGGAGCGCTGCTCCTTCATCAGATGAGTTCAGCTGGTGCTGTTAGACTTCTTACTATTCCTAAATGTTAACACTGCCTCTGTTTCAACCATTAATTCAAGTAGTACATTCATAATCTCATAACTGTTTGTGTAATAAGGCTTCTCCTTATTTCACTCTTAAAGCTCATGCTTTTAATCTTATATCCATGTCCCCTCATCCACAAAGCAAAGGGAAAAATCTGTTTCCTTCAACTCTGTCATGTTCCTTGGTATTTGTAACCATTTTGTTCTCCAAAACCGAGACTCCTAAACTATTGTTTGACTGTATTACAGAGAGTTAATTTCACTTTCTCTGCCCTGTCTTTTACTATCAAGGCAGAGTATTTCAACTACATTTTGGAATTGTCTAAGTAAGAGCCTGGGTTGACATTTCTGATGAGGCTCCCTGAATTATCAGCCCTAGTTTTATTCTCCAGCGTTTATGCTCACCTTGATGAACACAGTAATTTTTAGTTGACCCTTGGGGTTGTCAGGAAGTCCAGAACTTATCTTGCCACTGGTGTTGACATGACAAAAGCCCAAAAACAGTGTAGTTCTTCTGGCAACTTGTGACTGCTTCCAACGGGGGTGGAATGAGATCCCCTGCTTCAAAGGGTGTTAGCGTGGGGATTTATTGGAGTTGGGGGGGGGAGGGTGGCAGTTTGTGGTGGTAGGGGTTGAAGAGTGTGATATCAAAATGCTGGTCCGACTGATCTGGTTTTTGAAATTTGGACAATGGCAGGTCCAGGAAGACTTGTGCTAATCATTTGCTTCTGAACATGCACTCAGCAACTTGGGGGAGCCAAAAATACAATATGCAACTGGTGTGATTTTCACTTCTGCTGTTATGGAAGTGTTATGGTGAGTAACTGAATTTGACAGTGGGCAGAGGATCCGGTCATTTATCCATACAAAGGCTGCTTGGGGGCTGTAGTTAGTATATCTGAGACTGCAATGTTACAGAAAAATGGAGTAGAGGCTCCAGAGAGGAGAAGCTCTGTGAATAGAGACGAGGAGGGATCTCCTCAGACCCTACCCAACAAGAGACGCTCCTTCTACCTCCACCTCACTCAGAAGCAATGTCTGAGGTGTCAGAAATTCATCAAGGACCTGCTCCTCACATCAAGGTGAGGACAGTGCTGCCAATGGCCACCAAGCTCACTGACACTCTGAACTTAAACACATTGGATTCCTCCAGGGTGGGAGCCGGTTACATTGTGAGTGTCTCTGAATACATCTTCCATTGCTACATCTGAGGGATGATGGGGCCCTGTATGAGAGGAGAGTTGGCCTCATCATTTTCACTCTAAGCAGAAAGAAGGATGAGTGAGCAGGTAGCTTTACTGGGGTAGTGGGATTCCCAGTGGGACAGGGAGCCATTAACTGCATGCATACGGCTCTGTGGGCTCCACATATTAACATGGAAAAGCAGAGGCACTTTAAAGGGTTTCACACTATTAATGTGCAGTTGATGTGCAGCCATATCTTCGCAGTGCTCAGGCAATGACTTTGCTGCCTAGATGATGGGGGCGTTGTGTATTGAATGGCATAGGAGGCTAGTGGTCATCTTAAGATACTTTCACTGACCTTGAATAACCAAGTGAGATCATTAAACTTCTTAAGTCACTGCTGCCAGGTATTTGGGGCCAGACTCAGGGAGTTGACATCCCTTCCTACCTGTTTCCATTCCCTTTAGAGTGCGTTTCTTGAGAACATCTTGATCCCCTGCAGAATCGTTTTCTCTTGTCTCTCTCCTCCTGTCAACCTCCATCACTAAGGCCTCCAACACTGCATCCATGAACCTCAGAGCGTTGTCTCTTCGCTGTTGCTCCATTTGTTCAGTTCCTACTTGCAGCCAATCACACTACAGTTAGCAGCAATATCCTTGAAATGAGTATAGCTCGCCTTTAAGAGGGGGTAGGCTGTGCTAAAAAGCTGGAACACATGGCAGGATCCTTGTTGAGCACTCAGCCAGCCAGGACTATGGGTTGCATGTGGTTGAACAATACAATTGTGCAAATGAGGTACCTGCATGAAATTTGCATGCTCCCTGCCTCAATGAACCCAGGTGCTGGCAGTTTGCAAGTCACAAGCCCACAGTGCCTGAAAACAGGAAGAAGCCATTTTTTAGCCTCAGGTATTTTGTTTTCAATCTTGCTGTAGCCTAGAAATTACTATATGTAGAATTAGTGTAGGAATACTTAAGAGGTTTGTTTGAAATTCCTTTGTCTGCAATTTTAATGGAAGCATTAACTTGCTTAAAATAAATGCCTTCTTGCTTTGCATTTGTCATTTGTTTATAATTAAGTTTCCAGCAATATAACCAGCAATTTAAATTAAACTACACTGGAAATAATCACTTATAAGATAATTACTACAGTGTTTAGATTTCAGCTTAAAGGCAAAAACTATAAAATGTTAAATTCATTAATACAATGTTTATGTCTGGCAGTGTACACTGTTCAGTGATGAATGTGATGCTATCCTGGCACAAGCTGCTGAAGAATTCAATGAACATATATTTCTTTTAAAGGAATGCTGTCCTTTACATTTTGTTGTCACTGAATTGCAATAAAAATCAACACATTCTCACGGCAAATATAATCAAAGCTCAAAAAATCTGTCGATGCTGGAAATCGGGCACACAAAAATAAAAATGCTAGAACGGGTCAGTCACCATCTGTGGAAAGAATAATTTAACTAAAAACATTAACACATCTGTTCCTCTTTTCGCCCTTCCATCAATTACAGGCCTTTTATACAGTAGCTTATTTCACACTTCTCCCACTGATTTCCCATTTAGACCCCACCAAAATCAATGTCCACTTCCACTACTTCTACTGTGACTACAATGTTATTGAACACCCATACTGTGTGTGTGTCTTCTGTTTCTCTCCACTGTGGATTCCTTTCGCTTTAGCAGCAACTTTCTTGTGAGCCTTTTGGCTAAGATCAAGTGTAGTATGGATTGGATGCTGCACTTGGTTGAGGTCATTGGGTTACATTGAAGCTTCATATGTTTCATATGAAGGAATTTTTAAAAGCGGCATCTCGGCCTTTTGGCTAAGATGCAAATGAGCTCAAGCCTTGGAGGAGGAACCTCCCCCTTCTCCAATCAGCTTGGCTCATGTAGATCGGGCCCAGGACAGGGTGATTTGGTCGCTCGCCCTGTCTTGTCAGCCTGGATCAGAAATGTCTCAACTTGTTGAGACTTTGAATTGGATTTGATTTGATTGAATTGGAAAAGTAACAAAAAAAAAGCAGCTTTCTTGTGGTGAGTTTGAGCATTGATTTTTGAATTCTTAATCATAGAAGCCCTACAGTGTAGAAGGAGGCCATTCGGCCCATCGAGCTCGCACCAACAACAATCCCAAACCAGGCCCTATCCCCTTAACCCCACGTATTTATCCTTCTAATCCCCTGAGGGGCAATTTAGCATGGGCAATCCACCTAACCTGCACATCTTTGGACAGTGTAATGCTTATCTACTCCTCCTGCCAGACGTGAACTGCATGGCAACAATGAGGGTGGCTTCTGATGCACCAAATAAACCATCATCATCTCATAGCAGCTTGGTCCTGTGCAGGCTCCACCTTTTGTGCTGCTGCAGGGTTAGCCTGCACCTGCCTCTTTCCTGTCACCTGCACAGTGCTGGTGGAAAGGCACGTAGGCTGCTCTCTTAAAGTGACAGCAACACCAAGTCAGGACAATTACACCACACCACCAACACTTGCCACCAGCTCTGCAAGGCCACCAGATACCAGCTCCAATGACGCCAACAGAACATCAAAGCCCAGAGACCCACTGTTTGGAAGGGCAACAGAATGGAGGAAACATGTAATAAAGATTTGCCTCAGTTCTGACAGAGAAATGTGAATCAGGGGTTGTAAGAATACCAGAGAAGGATGGGTAAGAGCCAAGACTAAAAATGAGTATTTTTTAAAAATGTATTGAAAAAGTCATTGACTGATGATCCTGAGCATTGGGCCTGACGGGGCGGGGTATGGGGGGTTTGTAATCGGTCAGTAGGCAGAACTCACCCACACTCTTGATGGTTGCCCCACAGTTGGTTGTTATTTGACTTTGGGCTGGACTTCCACCCTCAGCAACAGGATGTCCAGCCTCAGGGAGCTGCTGGTCAATCAGAGACCAGCAGCTCTCCCATACTGGCAGCACCACTGGGAGTGGTGACCATTGCCAGTACTGCAGCGAGGTCCACAGGAGGACATACAGCAATGGAGCCAGGACAGGATGCAAGTCTGGGAGTCTCACCGCAGCCAGGCCGGCAGACCCCTGAAAGGGTGGCAAAGGGTGTGGGGCGACTAGGTAGAAAGACCTGGGGGCCAGGGAAGCCTGGGGGAGGGGTGGATTATTGGATTATACCTTGCAGGTGGTTTTCCAATGGGCCCAGAAGCTGGTTCGAGGGAATATCCCCCCTCCCCCCCCCACCACTGGCCCAGCCAGGGAAAGTTACTGGGCTGGATACAGGGGGGTTGGTACGCTCTTGTGATTAAGTCCCAGCAGTGACGGTATGAGGAGCTTAAGGGGTATTAATTGGCCAATCACGGGCCTCAATTGTCCCATGCCTACCACTGCACAGCCCCCCACACTACTGGTAAAATTGTGGTAGGGCAGCGACAGGTGGGTACGCAGCGGGGATGGTGTCCACTGGAGTTCATACGTCCTTGCCTTCAATCCTGTTATGAGCATTAAATCCTGTTCATGGGTTAAAATCCTACCATAGCAGTTGAGAAATAAATAAATAAAATCAGAAATGGTGACTGATTGTTGTAAAAAGCCATCTGGTTCAATAATGTCGTAGAACATAGAACAGTACAGCACAGAACAGGCCCTTTGGCCCATGATGTTGTGCCGAGCTTTATCTGAAACCAAGATCAAGCTATCCCACTCCCTATCATCCTGGTGTGCTCCACGTGGCTATCCAATAACCACATAAATGTTCCTAAAGTGTCCGACTCCACTATCACTGCAGGCAGTCCATTCCACACCCCAACCACTCTCTGACTAAAGAACTTACCTCGGACATCCTTCCTATATCTCCCACCATGAACCCTATAGTTATGCCCCCTTGTAATAGCTCCATCCACCCGAGGAAATAGTCTTTGAACGTTCACTCTATCTATCCCCTTCATCATTTTATAAACCTCTATTAAATCTCCCCTCAACCTCCTCCGCTCCAGAGAGAACAGCCCTAGCTCCCTCAACCTTTCCTCATAAGACCTACCCTCCAAACCAGGCAGCATCCTGGTAAATCTCCTTGCACTCTTTCCAGCGCTTCCACATCCTTCTTATAGTGAGGTGACCAGAACTGCACACAATATTCCAAATGTGGTCTCACCAAGGTCCTGTACAGTTGCAGCATAACCCCACGGCTCTTAAACTCCAACCCCCTGTTAATAAAAGCTAACACACTATAGGCCTTCTTCACAGCTCTATCCACTTGAGTGGCAACCTTTAGAGATCTGTGGATATGGACCCCAAGATCTCTCTGTTCCTCCACAGTCTTCAGAACCCTACCTTTGACCCTGTAATCCACATTTAAATTAGTCCTACCAAAATGAATCACCTCACATTTATCAGGGTTAAACTCCATTTGCCATTTTTCAGCCCAGCTTTGCATCCTATCTATGTCTCTTTGCAGTCTACAACAGCCCTCCACCTCATCTACTACTCCACCAATCTTGGTGTCATCAGAAAATTTACTGATCCACCCTTCAGCCCCCTCCTCTAAGTCATTAATAAAAATCACAAAGAGCAGAGGACCAAGCACTGATCCCTGTGGCACTCCACTAGCAAACTGCCCCCAGTCCGAAAATTTTCCATCCACCACCACCCTCTGTGTTCAATCAGATAGCCAGTTGCCTATCCAATCGGCCAACTTTCCCTGTATCCCACACCTCCTTACTTTCATCATAAGCCAACCATGGGGGACCTTATCAAACGCCTTACTAAAATCCATGTATATGACATCAACTGCCCTACCTTCATCAACACACTTAATTACCTCCTCAAAAAATTCTATCAAATTTGTGAGGCACGACTTGCCCTTCACGAATCAGTGCTGACTATCCCGGATTAATCCACATCTTTCTAAATGGTCGTAAATCCCATCCCTAAGGACCTTTTCCATCAACTTACCAAACACTGAAGTAAGACTAACCGGCCTATAATTACCAGGGTCATTTCTATTCCCTTTCTTAAACAGAAGAACAACATTCGCCACTCTCCAGTCCTCTGGCACCATCCCCGTGGACAGTGAGGACCCAAAGATCAAAGCCAAAGGCTCTGCAATCTCATTCCTTGCCTCCCAAAGAATCCTGGGATATATTTCATCAGGCCCAGGGGACTTATCGACCTTCAGTTTATTCAAAACTGCTAGTACATCCTCCCTCCGAACATCTACTTCCTCCAGCCTATTAGCCTGTAACACCTTCTCTTCCTCAAAAACATGGCCCCTCTCCTTCAAGGAAGGAAATCTGTCTTACCCGGCCTTTGAAATGGGACTACAGATCCACAGCAATGCATTTGATTGTTATCAACCCTCTGAAACAGCCTAGCAAACCATTCAGTCAAGCGAAGAAGACAAATCACGCCAGCATTTTCATAAGGAAAATTAGAGAGGGGCAATAAATGCTGACTGTGCCAGCAACCCACGCAACCCATGAGTGAATAATAATGATAAACATGGTGGCACAGTGGCAAAGTGGTTAGCACTGCTGCTTCAGAGCGCCAGGGACCCGGGTTCAATTCCGGCCTCGGGTCACTGTCTGTGTGGAGTTTGCACATTCTCCTCGTGTCTGCGTGGGTTTCCGCCGGCTGCTCCAGTTTCCTCCCACAGTCCAAAGATGTGTGGGTTAGGTGGATTGGCCATGCTAAATTGTCCCTAGTGTCAGGGGATTAGCAGGGTAAATATGTGGGGTTACAATAATAGGGCCTGGTTGGGATTGTGGTCGGTGCAGACTTGATAGGCCGAATGGCTTCCTTCTGCATGTAGGGATTCTATGATTCTATGATGAAAAGTAAAAATGTTAACCGTTTCAAGCCAGAAGAGTGAAGCAGATTTGAAAGTCGACTGGAACATTATCCATAATTTTTCAATTGGAGACAGGATTAATTCAAACACTGGCGGGTGGCCAATATTGTACATCATTGTTAAACAAAAAGGAAATGGCATAAACTCAGAAATTATAAACCATTAAGTTAGTCTAATCTCAATTGCAGATACACATCTAGACCAGGATGTCCTATTAAGTACAAGTTTTCCATTATCATTTAGTCAGGTACATGGAAATAAGGCGATAATAATGATTATATGTCTCATGTTCTGTCACGTCTGCCTCATTTGTACACTTTTCTAACAAAGCCAATCCTGAAGACAGAAGTAACTTTAAATAAATGAGCTTATTTGGCTCCACAATAGGCACAATGATGCTTTTATCACTTTTTGATGAATTGTTTTTGTTTATTCACTGATGCAACCTACCTTATCATCATACCCACCTGGGGCAGTTAGGGGTGAATTCTTCTGTCTCAGCCAGGAGTAGTGTCTGAAGTGACTGATGGTCACTGAACTCTCCCACCTTCTCCACCCAGAACTGCCGCCCTTAATTTCTATCCAAACGATGCTTCCAGCCAGAAGCCAGAAACATTGCTGACATATCACAGTTTCTCACACATCACTGCACCAGCGAGGTAACAGAGGCCTGTATGCTGGGAGAGGCGAATTAATTTTCTCTCTAACTAGAAAGAAGCAGGAGGATGGGCATGTGGCTTTTCCAGGGCAGCAGGAATTTCCTATGGAGCAGGACACTAACAACTGTGTGCATATGGCTCTGCAGGCTTCTACATGTTAATGGGGAGATATGTCACAACCAAAAGGGCTAACACTCCCTTAACATGCAGTTGGTGTTTGATGATGCACGGAACATCATGTGGGTAAATGCCCGCTATCCTGGCAGCAACAACAACACTTCCACCCCGTGCTAGTCAGCTGTTCTAATGATATTTGAGGAATGAGGATGTATCAGGGGTTGGCTGCTCAGTAACAAGGGTGACCTGCTTTACATTTGGCTTGTGATTCCCCGCACCAGCTGATCACACATGGACAGCGCATGTATGAGAACCAAGTTGTAAACGTCATGGAGCCAGTCATCAGCATCCTAAAACAGTGGTTCCTCTCCCTGGACTGCTCCAGTACCAGCCAGCTTGCATCTCCAAATTCATGGTGGTTTTCTGCACCTTCCACAACCACGGTCTTGAAGGGCACAGCCCTTGCTGAAAAAGAAAAGGAGGAGGAGTAGGAAGGGCACGAGATAAATGAGGAGAAGGAAGAGGCCAGCCCTTTTCTCCAGACAGGCTGTCCATGACCATCTACAGTAAGAAGTTTAACAACACCAGGTTAAAGTCCAACAGGTTTATTTGGTAGCAAAAGCCACAAGCTTTCGGAGCCTTAAGCCCCTTCCTCAGGTGAGGGCATCTCCACATCATGACCATCTAGTCAGGCTCCAGCTCCACTAAAATCTCATTTCCACATCATCGCCATCCCTTTCTTTTATATTCCTCTCCTATGGACCATAATAGCATCACCATGGCCAAAATCCTGAAATAAAATAATAAAAAAAAGTTAATTCAACAACAATGTCATCAACAGCACTTCCAATAATGCATGCAAAATGTAACCTTCTGCTTTCCCTCAGTGCTTGTCGTGCAGGTGTCCTAGTTCTAGTACTCCGTCAGTGGCTGCAGCGTGGCTGGTGGAAGGCTGCTGATTTTCAGTGGACGAGGATGCAGATAGCCTCTGGAAGGTGACCTCAGGCAGCTCTGTGCCCTGTTGGACTGCATTATGTCTGCATGGGTGGGTACTAATCCGGGATGGCTGGCTGACAGCACTGGCAGAATGGCAATGGTGAGAGGAAGAATGCTGCCATCCTGAGATAGGTCCATGCACCATGGAGTCACTCCCATGGGAGCGGTGTTCAATAATCCTATCAATTTTCTGTAACAAAGATTGTAGGACCGCTGTTTCACCCCTCAAGTCCCTTTGAGCCCTATCCATACCCATGAGGGCAGCAATCTGAGTGGGATGATATCAAATTGAGCAGGCATGGGCAAAAACATGAATCTTATGAACCCAGTCTGAGCTTCCACTGCAACACTCAGATCTTGGGTAGCTTCTGCGTGTGTTGCAATTGAAGAGGAGATGTTGAAGAGCCATCAGATATTGCACATGGTTGGGTCTGCAAGTGCTGTCATGTGGTTGTTCACCTTTTCCATACTGGGAATGATGGGCTCCAATCTGCCCGCAAACTCCTGTACTCAGTTGGAGCTGGAGTTCCTGACAGTAAAATCAGATTTTGTGGCAGGTCTGTCAGTGCGCCAAACAGCTGTGTGTGCATGTGCATCAGTGTTTTCCTCTACACCATCCTATCAAAGGCCTCTTATGAAGCCCATTCAGCAGAACTCATCTGCAACCTTGCTCTCTGGGGAACTCACAGAGTGCTGATCTATGCTACCTTCTAACGTACGTGCCGTGCCAGGATCTGAGTTGTTGGCTGTGACTGTCAAATCAAGTGATGGTGCTTCTTCAACTACTCTTGCTCACTCCCTGGCTGGTCAAATGGCAGATCTTGAATATCTGAAAACACAAGTACAGAAGAGGAGAATTGGGGTGAGGAAAGTGGGTGTTGACTTGTAAGCAGGATGTTCATGGCCACATCACCTGCAACTTGCACTTCATGTCAGGTAACAGGGAGAGGGTGAAGTGGGATTGGAGAAGGTGTATATGGCAGGAACAAAATTTCAACCTGAATGTCCTCAGCAATCTCGAATGCAATGGCCTCAATCACTAGCTGCCCTATTATGCTGAAGGTCATCTCCTCCAAAAGGGCTTGGGAGACACAGGTATGCCTGTACCCTGTTAGTTCCCTGCTGTTCCCTCCTGTATGAGCCACTTGGTCCTGCAAGGCAGGGGGAGTAGCATTAGTGAGTGTGCTGAAATATTTTTGGGTGATGTGCCTACCATAGCTGAATGGCTGGAAGTGTAAGGAAACTGCAAGTTTTAAGTGTGAGGCTAGCAGCAATGCTGAATGTGAGGTGACGTGGAGCATTTGAATGTTAGGTATGAGTCCTCATAGCTGAACGGTGGGGTTACAATGCATTGCACAGAGTGAGAGGTTGCTGGTGTAGTGTAGATGTATTGATTGGCCTTGACCACTCTTGTCATGTCATTGAAACTTTTCCGGCATTGCAGCCAGGTCCCCAGGGGCCAGACCACTGGAATTCACTTCCCTGGCCATCTGCTCTTATTCCCTTCACAGGGTATACGTTGAGGGTCCCCTGGAACACTGTGGAATCCTCGGGATCTCTGTCCTCATTTCCACTTCCTGCACTAATACCTCCAGCAGTGGCACATCCGAGAACCTTGGAGCCCTCTCTCCATGTCTCCTCCCATCCCTCAAAATCTTTCACAAACAGTTCCACCAGCTGCTGTGGTCTGAATGCTCAGCCCCTTTAAGAAGAGCAGGCTGCCTTTATGAGACATAGGCCAGCTTTGTGCCATCCAACACACTCACACATCTGAAGCCCCTGCTGAGTGTGCAGCCTCGTTTCCTTCTGGGCCACACATCACTGTCATGGTAATGAGCAGGCTGCATGCAGTTTGTCTGCATCACTTTGACTGTTACAGGTTAATTCACATCATGATCTTTGCACTATAACAAGCTTAATCTGATTTTTAACACTCAAATTTGGGTCCTAATTGGTGGTTACCACAACTTGAACTTAACTGTAAGGGCTAAGTTAGATACTTGCAAGTTTAATGCTCAATTACTGAGACATAGAGCATTAGATGAGGGCCCTTTGCACCCACTTCAATTATAGGTATACAGTGCACTGGTTAGAACACAATAGTACTCTGCGGGATGACTCAGGGATGGAAGGAGAGGGTGGACATATTCCGGAATGCAGCACTGAAGATCCTGACAGAGGAAGTCCAGAGGAGGAGGGATGTGCTGGACCTATGGTGTGGAGGGACATCACCTCAGCCTCCTCTCCCTTCTAACCCTCATCCCTCCAGATGCAGATGCTGCTCTGCCTGACCTCATATCCTTCTTCCATTCTTTCTCCAAGCCAAGAGGGACCCCTAGCAAAATTCCCATGACCAAGCACTCCCTTTCTCTTGGTGACCCCCTATGAGGTGTTCAGTAAAACAGTATGTGCTTATTTTAGGTGAACTTCTCAGAGAATTTCCAGAGTTAAGTTTTGACAAACTGGCCCAGAAAGTCTCCTCTCTTCTCAACTCCAACAAGTAAATATGAAATAATGAAAATTCCTTTAAGTGGTGCTTGGCCAATGCTGTGTTTACTATCAAATAGCTGGTCACTGTTAGGAGAGAGTGTTTGTTGCAACGCTAGCCACCAAAAGACTGTGCAACTCGCTAATGAGCACCAGCAAGTATTTTGAGTAATAATTAACTGCTTCGTATTCCTCTAGACATTCCTAGCTGCTTCACCAGAATGGTAGCACGGTAGCACAGTGGTTAGCACTGCTGCTTCACAGCTCCAGGGTCCTGGGTTCGATTCCCGGCTCGGGTCACTGTCTGTGTGGAGTTTGCACATTCTCCTCGTGTCTGCGTGGGTTTCCTCCGGGTGCTCCGGTTTCCTCCCACAGTCCAAAGATGTGCGGGTTAGGTTGATTGACCAGGTTAAAAAAAAAATTGCCCCTTAGAGTCCTGGGATGCATAGGTTAGAGGGATTAGTGGGTAAATATGTGGGGGTAGGGCCTGGGTGGGATTGTGGTCGGTGCAGACTCGATGGGCCGAATGGCCTCCTTCTGCACTGTAGGGTTTCTATGAATGGTGACTTGACCAAACCATCATTTCAGTTCCATCTTAACCATCTTGGAAAATTGTTAGTGCCTGAATGGACTTCCGAAAGTCAGCCGTATATAGTTACATTTTGTTTGACCCCTGTATTCTATTGAAAAATATTACTCAACTTGATTTCTTCAAATTTGTTCGTTCTGATGTCAAGCCATCAAAAAGTTATGGATGGCAAAATAGACTTCTTTTACAATATAAACATTAAAATGCAGGGACCTTGCTCTCGTCTGATTCACATTGAAGTGTATAACAGCATCTCTGCAGATTCTGGAGATCCAAAATAAAAGTAGGGAGTGCTTGAAAATCTTCAACACATCTGGCAGCATCTATAGAGAGAGAAATAGGGTTAACAAGGAAATTCTCCCATCTGGGACTAAGTAATGTGGCAGAGACAGGAATGGGCAGTGTTCACGGTGGCCTAAGGGAACAGTGGCATATCTTCCAGCCGCAACCTCATTACTTATGCACCAACTATATTCCATGGCAGGGGAGGCACAATAGCGCAAATTCCACCATCATATCTAGGTGCCATATTGAAATGGCGCCCAACATCACTGACCCACCACTGAAGAGAGAAAATGGACCTCCTAAAAAAAAAGATGGATCCCCTGAGGCTGGAAGATGGACTCCTTGATGACACTGAATCTGGAAGATCCACTTGTAGATGCAAACTCCCCCACTACTGTGGTGTTCCAAGTTCCAGGGTTGCTGGCGGCCTCCATCCTGAACACTGGAGGCACTGTTCAGATGAGTCCCGATTTCTGCATGCCGCGTTATAAGATCTGAAGACATGGGAGAAGTAGGCCATTGGGTCCATTGAGTCTACTCTGCCACTCAATGAGATCATGACACTTCTGATTTGAATTTTTGATTTGATTGTTATTTATTATTATTGTCACATATATTGGTATACAGTGAAAAGTATTGTCGCTTGCATGCTATACAGACAAAGCATATCATTCATAGGGTACATGGGGGAGAAGGAAAGGAGAGGGTGCAGAATGTAGTGTTACAGTCATAGCTAGAGTGTAGAGAAAAATCAACTTAATGCGAGGTAGGTCCATTCAAAAGTCTGATAGCAGCAGGGAACAAGCTTTTCTTGAGTCGGTTGGTACGTGATCTCAGACTTTTGTATCTTTTTCCCAATGGAGGAAGGTGGAAGGAAGTATGTCCGGGGTGCGTGGGATCCTGATTAAGATGGCTGCTTTTACGAGGCAGCAGGATATGTCGACAGAGTCAATGGATGGGAGGCAGGTTTGCGTGATGGACTGGGCTTCGTTTACGATTCTTTGTAGTTTCTTGCGGTCTTGGACAGAGCAGGAGCCGTACCAAGCTGTGATACAATCAGAAAGAACGCTTTCTATGTTGCATCTGTAAACATTGGCGAGAGTCATAGCGGACATGCTGAATTTCCTTAGCCTCCTTAGGCGTTTGTGGTTTTTCTAACTATAGCTTCGGCATGGAGGGACCAGGACAGATTGTTGGTGATCTGGATACCTAGAAATTTGAAGCTCTCAACCATTTCCACTTCATCACAGTTGATGTAGACAGGGGCATGTCCTCCACTACGCTTCCTGATGTCGATGACTATCTCCTTCATTTTACTGACATTGAGGGAGACAATATTGTCGCCGCATATATCTCACCAGATTCTCTATCTCATTCCTGTACTCCATCTTGTCATCGTTTGAGATCCAACCCACTATGGTGGTGTCATCAACAAATCTGAGAATCGAGTTGGAGGGGAATGTGGCCACACTTAAGTGTATAAGGAGTATTGTAAGGGGCTGAGGACACAGCCTTGTGGGTACTGGTGTTGAGGATATTAGTGGAGGAGGTGTTGTTGCTATTCTTACTGATTGCCATAATTTGCAACTCCACTTTCCCATCTTATCCCCATAACCTTGATTCCCTTGCCGATTAAAAATCTGTCTATCTAAGCCTGAATATACTTAACAACCCAATCTCTACAGCTCTTTGCAGTAAAGAATTCCACAGATTCACTACTCCTTGGGAGAAGAAATTCCTCCTCATCTATGTTTAAAATAGGAGAACCCTTACTCTGAGATTATGCCATTCGGCACAAGGAGAAACACCCCTCAGCATCTACCCTGTCAAGCTCCCTGAGGATCTAAAATGTCTCAGTAAGGTCTTCTAAATTTCAATGAGTACATGACCCAATCAACTTAACCACCCTGCCCCCAACCACCCCCCCCCACCCCCCCCCCCCCCCCCCCCCCGCCCCCCGCCTCACCTCCATACACCAGAACAACCTTGTGGAACTTCTCTGGACTTCTTTCAATGCCAATATATCTTTCCTCAGATAAGGGGACCAAAACTGTTCACAGTATTCCAGGTGTGATCTAACTAGTGCCTTGCATAGTTTTAGCAAGACTTCCCTATTTTTATACTCCATTCCCTTTCAAATGAAGGCCAGCATTCAATTTTCCTTCCAAATTACCTGCTGAACTTTCTCCATGTAAATAGAACATAGAACATAGAACATTACAGCGCAGAACAGGCCCTTCGGCCCACGATGTTGCACCGACCAGTTAAAAAAAAAAACTGTGACCCTCCAACCTAAACCAATTTCTTTTCGTCCATGAACCTATCTACGGATCTCTTAAACGCCCCCAAACTAGGCGCATTTACTACTGATGCTGGCAGGGCATTCCAATCCCTCACCACCCTCTGGGTAAAGAACCTACCCCTGACATCGGTTCTATAACTACCCCCCCTCAATTTAAAGCCATGCCCCCTCGTGCTGGATTTCTCCATCAGAGGAAAAAGGCTATCACTATCCACCCTATCTAAACCTCTAATCATCTTATATGTTTCAATAAGATCCCCTCTTAGCCGCCGCCTTTCCAGCGAAAACAATCCCAAATCCCTCAGCCTCTCCTCATAGGATCTCCCCTCCATACCAGGCAACATCCTGGTAAACCTCCTCTGCACCCTCTCCAAAGCCTCCACATCCTTCCTGTAATGTGGGGACCAGAACTGCACACAGTACTCCAAGTGCGGCCGCACCAGAGTTGTGTACAGTTGCAACATAACGCTACGACTCCTAAATTCAATCCCCCTACCAATAAACGCCAAGACACCATATGCCTTCTTAACAACCTTATCTACTTGATTCCCAACTTTCAGGGATCTATGCACACATACACCTAGATCCCTCTGCTCCTCCACACTATTCAAAGTCCTCCCGTTAGCCCTATACTCAACACATCTGTTATTCCTACCAAAGTGAATTACCTCACACTTCTCCGCATTAAACTCCATCCGCCACCTCTCGGCCCAACTTTGCAACCTGTCTAAGTCTTCCTGCAAACTACGACACCCTTCCTCACTGTCTACCACACCACCGACTTTGGTGTCATCAGCAAATTTGCTAATCCACCCAACTATACCCTCATCCAGATCATTAATAAATATTACAAACAGCAGTGGCCCCAAAACAGATCCCTGAGGTACACCACTTGTAACCGCACTCCATGATGAATATTTACTATCAACCACCACCCTCTGTTTCCTATCCGCTAGCCAATTCCTGATCCAATTTCCTAGATCACCCCCAATCCCATACATCTGCATTTTCTGCAGAAGCCTACCATGGTGAACCTTATCAAACGCCTTACTAAAATCCATATATACCACGTCCACTGCCTTGCCCCCATCCACCTCCTTGGTCACTTTCTCAAAAAACTCAATAAGGTTAGTAAGGCACGACCTACCTGCCACAAAACCATGCTGACTATCACCTATCAATTCATTACTCTCCAAATAACTATAAATCCTATCCCTTATAATTTTTTCCAACATCTTGCCGACAACAGAAGTGAGACTCACCGGTCTATAATTCCCGGGGAAGTCTCTGTTCCCCTTCTTAAACAATGGGACAACATTCGCTAACCTCCAATCTTCTGGTACTATACCAGAGGCCAACGACGACCTGAAGATCAGAGCCAGAGGCTCTGCAATCACTTCTCTTGCCTCCCAGAGAATCCTTGGATAAATCCCATCCGGACCAGGGGATTTATCTATTTTCAGACCCTCCAGAATATCCTGCACATCCTCCTTATCAACTGTAATACTGTCTATTCTACTCCCTTGCAACCCAGTGTCCTCCTCAGCTATATTCATGTCCCCTTGCGTGAACACCGAAGAGAAATATTGGTTCAATGCTTCACCAATCTCCTCCGGTTCCACACATAACTTCCCTCTGCCATCTATAACTGGCCCTAAACTTGCCCTAACCAACCTTCTGTTCTTGACATACCTATAGAACGCCTTAGGATTCTCTTTAACCCTATCCGCCAAAGTCTTCTCATGTCCCCTTTTAGCCCTTCTAAGCTCGCTCTTCAACTCCCTCTTAGCCAATCTAAAGCTTTCTAGTGCACTACCCGAGTGCTCACGTCTCATCCGAACATAAGCCTCCTTTTTCTTTTTAACCAACAAAGAAACTTTTTTGGTGCACCACGGTTCCCTAGCCCTACCAATTCCTCCTTGCCTGACAGGGACATACCTATCACAGACTCGCAGTAGCTGCTCCTTGAAAAAACTCCACATGTCGGACGTTCCCAGTCCCTGTAATCTCCTAGTCCAACCTATGTTTCCTAATTCTCTCCTAATAGCCTCATAATTACCCTTCCCCCAGCTAAAACCACTGGCCCGAGGTTCATGCCTATCCCTTTCCATCACTAAGGTGAACGTAACCGAATTGTGGTCACTATCACCAAAATGCACACCAACTTCCAAGTCTAGCACCTGGTCTGGCTCATTTCCCAGCACCAGATCCAATATAGCCTCACCTCTAGTTGGCCTGTCTACATACTGAGTCAAAAAACCTTCCTGCACGCTTTGAACAAAAACTGACCCCTCTAACGAGCTAGAGCTATAACAATTCCAGTCAATATTAGTCAAGTTAAAATCCCCCATAACAATTGCCCTATTACTTTCACTCCTAAGCAGGATTGACTCCGCAATCCTTTCCTCAACCTCTCTAGAACTTTTAGGAGGTCTATAAAAGACTCCCAACAGGGTGACCTCTCCTCTCCTATTTCTAATCTCCGCCCATACTACCTCAACAGATAAGTCCTCATCAAACCTCCTCTCTGACACTGTGATACAATCTCTGACCAATAATGCTACCCCTCCCCCTCTTCTACCTCCTTCCCTACTTCGACTAAAACATTTGAACCCCGGGACCTGCAGCATCCATTCCTGCCCCTGCTCTATCCATGTCTCTGAAATAGCCACAACATCGAAGTCCCAGGTACTGATCCACGCTGCAAGTTCACCCACTTTATTGCGAATACTCCTGGCATTGAAGTATACACATTTCAAACCCTGCTCCACCCCACCTCTGCAATGCCGTGCATTGCAGTCCCCATCCATGCATCCCTCACTTTCAGCCCCACTACTCAGGATCCCTCCCCCCCCCCGAATCAGTTTAAACCTCCCTGCATGGCCTTAGCAAATTTACCCCCCAGGATATTGGTCCCCTTCTGATTAAGGTGTAGACCATCCTTCTCATAGAGGTCACACCTTCCCCAGTACGAGCCCCAATTGCTTAAGTACCTGAACCCCTCCCTCCTGCACCATCCCCTCAGCCATGAATTCAAACCTTCCCTCTCCCTATTCCTCTCTAAACTATCCCGTGGTACAGGCAAGAGTCCAGAGATAACCACTCTGTCAGTCTTGGCCTTTAGTTTCCACCCCAACTCCATAAATCCCTGCCTAATATCCCCTTCCCCTATCCTCCCTATGTCGTGTGTCCCCACATGTACAATAACTTGTGGGTTATCTCCCTCCCCCCTAAGAGTCCTGAATACCCTGTCAGACACATCCCGGACCCCAGCCCCTGGTAGGCAACACACCAACCCTGAGTCCCTACCTTTAGTTCCGACCCTCCTATCTGTCCCCTTAATTGTGGAGTCCCCAATCACAAGGCCCAGTCTTTTACAGCCCCTAACCACCTGAGCTTTCTCACTCGGCTCACCCCCAGAGATCTGCTCTCTATGCTCAGTTGATTCCTCCTCAACTGTAGCCTCCAGCACCGAAAACCTATTATGGAGGGGAACCGCCCCAGGGGATTGTCTTCCCGATTGCTTCTTACCCCTCCTCCTGGCATTGACCCAAGCCTCATTTCTAGGAGTTACTATTTCTCTATAACTCCTATCAACTTCCACCTCCGCCTCCCGAATTATGCGGAGTTCCTCTACCTCCCCCTCCAGCTCCTTTACACGCTCCTCCAGAAGCTGCAATCTAATGCACTTCTTACAACTAAAATCTCCTGAAACACTACTGGATTTCCTCACCACATACATCCCACAGGAGATGCAGCATACTGCCTGAACTGCCATCCCTGAAGCCATTACCAGCAAGAAAAAAAGAAAACAAAAAAAAACTTCCCCACACTTATAATTAGGTTAGAGGAGGATGGAAGGGTGGGATCCTCTACCAGTGTAGAGGATCGGGTATCTCCTCTGCACCAATTTATAGGGCTAGGGGCCCGAGAGAAAAAAAAAAACTACTACTGAGGGGGAACCACCCAGGTAACTGACTTTTAAAGTTAAAATAAAAACCCTTCCCAGACTCCTTTGCTGCCCACTTCTAGTTTTCACTTTAAACTTGAAAAACTGCTGTTAAAGTAAAGGCCAAAAAAATACACACACTAGCTGACTAATTAAATAAATAAACAATTCAATTAATCCAATTAATCTCTTACCAGCACTGCTGCTTTTCAATCACCCCTCTCAGCTTGCTCCAGTGGATCAAATAATATTCAGCTCCTTTATTCTTCCTACCAAAGTGCATAACTTCACAATTTTCTTACATTATATCCCATCTGCTAAGTTTTTGCCCAGTCATCTAACTTGTCCATATCCTCTTTAAACACTTTGTGTGGAAATTTCCTGTCCCGCCTGGCACAGGAATCGTAGCAGGTGGGACAGAAAATTCAGCAGACCATGCAAAGGTCTGTTGACTTGGGGTAAGAATTTCCGGTCTTGGGGTGAGCGCTGCTGGAAAATCCCGCCCTTTGTGTAATCCTCGCCACTTGCCTTCCCATCTATTTTTGTGTCATCCAAAAACTTGGTAACAGTACATTCATTTCCATTATCCAGGTCAGTAATACATATTGTAAATAAATGTGGCCCCAGCACTGATCCCTGTGGCACTCCACTAGTTATAGGTTGCCATCCTGAAAATGTTCCTCTTATCCCAACTTTCTGTCTTCAATTAGTTAGCCAATCCTCTAATCATGCTAGTATACTACCCCAACACTATGGGCTCTTACCTTATTAAGTGACCTTTTGGGCCGTAACTTATTGAACGTTTTTTGAAAATCCAAGTATATTACATTTTCTTGTTCTCCTTTATCTATCCTGCTCGTTACCACAAATAATTTGTCAGGCAAGATTTCCCCTTCATGAAGCCATGCTGACTCTGCTGATTATAGCATGCATTTTCAAATGCTCTGCTATTACAACCTTTATAATGGACACTAACATTTCCCCAATGAAAGACATTTAGCTAACTGGCCTATAATTACCTGTTTTTTTCTCCCTCCCTTTTTGTATCAGTGTATTACATTGGCGGTTTTACAATCCTCTGGGACTTTTCCAGAATTTAAGGATTCTTGGAAGATTACTACCAGTGCATCCACTATTACTGTAGTTACTTCCTTTAATATTCTGGGTTGCATCCCTTTAGGTCCAGGGGACTTATCAGCCTTTAGCTCCATCAGTTTCCCTAGTATTTTTTATTTAGTGATACTTCTGGTATTTATTTCCTCCCCTCCTTATGCCTCTTGCTTATTTATTATCTTTGGAATGTTATTGGTGTTTTTCACCGCGAAGACTGATGCAAAATATCTCACTCCTCTGCCATTTCCTGGTTCCCCATTATTATTTCCCCAGTTTCATTTTCTAAGGAGCCTATGTTCATTTTGGCCTCTCTCTTTTTTATATATTCAAAGGAGTTCTTATTGTCTGTTTTTATATTACTTGCTAGTTTACACTCATAGTTTATCTTCTCCCTCTTCATTATATTTTTGGTCATCTTTTGTTGGTTTTTAAAACTTTCCCAATCCTCTGGTTTAACACTAATCTTCAGCACATTATATGATTTTTCTTTTAGTTTAATACTATTCTTAACTTCTGTGATTAATCATGGTTGATTTATCCCCTTCCTGGAATCTTCCTTCCTCACTGGGATATAGCTTTTTTGTTAGTCATGAACTATTTTCATAAAATGTCTGCCATTATTGATCAACTATCTTTTCTGCTAAACTCCTCTCCCAGTCCACCCCAGCCAGCTCTGTTCTCATTCCTTTGCAACTACCCTTATTTAATTGCAGCACAGTTGTTTCTGACCCAGGTTTCTCACTCTCAAACTGAATGTTAAATTTTACCATGTTATGGTCACTGTTCCCTTGGGAATCTTTTACTCTGAGATTATTTATTAAACCTGCCCCATTATACATTACCAGATCCAAAATAGCCTTATCCCTGGTCAGATTCACAACATATTGTTCTGGGAAACTGTCCTGAATACACTCTATGAATTCTTCCTCATTACTACCTCTGCCAATTTGATTTTTCCAACCTACATGTTGTTCTCGACATTCTCCAATGTTGAGGAGAATCAGCCTTGAGGCAGAAGATTCCAGTTGTATCCTCATCTGCATCCCATTAGCCGGATGCAAATCAGTTTCCAGCGGGTTTCCCAATCTGTCATAGCAGGCACCAATGGAAGGTCCCGCAGAAAATTCACACCACCATAAAACTGTTTTTTTGGACTCCCATCACATTCTCTCCCCACACCCCATTCCCCCCCCCCACCCACCCACCCCCACACCCGCCACCGACCTCCACTCCCACTCACCCCCAAGCCCTTCCCACCTACCCACCATTGCACCAGTGGCACCATGGGAGAATTCCACAAATTTCAGGTTACAGACAAAAGTCATATTGGACTCAGAATGTTAACTCTGTTACTCTCTCCACAAATGCTTCCAGAACAGCTGAGCTTTTTCCAGCACTTTCTGTCTTTATTTAAGATGGAACTATTTGTTATTCTTCCATGTTCCAAGGACAGACAGATAAATCTGCATCATTGACTCTGTACACTTATTGACTTACTGCTCAATAAATCTGACATTTACACCAGAGATAGAAGCTGGCCCTAAAAATAGAAACGTTTTGGGACATGAAGAGAAAGTGAGATACTCAATACAGTGTCCACCCCCTCGGAAAATGGTCCACCACTGTTGCTCGGAAACGATGGTCAACCTTCCCAGGGATTAACGGTGCTACAGTCTAAATTAATGGAAGTCACATAAAGGTACACAATGTAACTAACAGCTAAAATATCAGAATTGGGGTTTTGCATTTTATCTCAAAGTTTGTGACAAATTACTTTATTATTCGTCAGGTAAAGGCAAACTCAGGGTCATAAGGCGCGAAAGCTTACCAACAGGAGGAACATGTTGAACCTGAGGAAAATATCTAGATTAAAAACCAAATACAAAACATTTCCCTGGGCTGCTCTGAAGGTCACTGACAATATAGTCACGCCAACCTTGGTGAATCACACAAGGCCTGTTCAGCACAGTTTTGGTAGTTCAGAACACACATCATTCCACTTCTGGTCAAGCTGATAGCCAATCAGATAGCCTACAGAAGTCATAAATATTTGAAAAGGATGAATAAATATAGCTGTGGAAAAAATACAGTAAAGATTACATGACAATATATAGTTCCATTTGAGGAGCTGGAGCCAGCAACGGACAGAATTAATTCTAACTGCACCATTATTTGAAAAAAATGTAATCACTGTGAACACAGAACTTGCAGAAATAGCATTTATTCATGGAATCATTTAGTACAACACAGCAGGCGACTATTCAGCCCATCAGATCTGAACTGGCTTTATCACAGAGCAATCTAATTAGTCCCATCCTGGTCTCTCTCCATTTCCTGCACTCGTTTTCCTGCAAGTATGTGTCCACTTGTCTACTACTGGACTTTCTTCCACCATTCCATCTGGCAATGCAGTCCATTTCTAAGCATTAATTACACAATTCATTTTTCACGCAGCTTCTGATTCCTTTGCCAATCACCTTCGATCTGTGTCCTCTGATTATTGACTCTTCAGCCAATGGAAGCAATTTCTCTCTGCTAACTTATTTAAATCCTTCATAATATTATACACCTCCATTAAATCTCCTCTTAACCTTCTGTGTAAGGAAAACAATCCAAACTTTTTCAGTCTATTCAGAGAATCGTAATCTTTTATCCGTGGATTTTTTTAGTAATTCTCTTCTGTACCCTCTCCTTCCTAAAGCATGGTGCTGAAAATTGACACAAGGCACCAGTTGGGGCTGAACTAATGTTTTATGAAGGATTTAACATGACTTCTTGTTTGTCTGGTCCAAGGGTGGAATTTAATTCCCTCTACCATGATGAGGGTATTTAATGAGATGGGAGGATGACGGGTGTGGACCCTGCCCCATTCCCACCTCTGCCCTGATGAAGTCCTGGCAGAAAGACTTGTGGATGGTGGTCCTGTCCCATTGTCAATTGAGGCTCTTGAGTGGGCAATTAAGAGCCACATTCTGTCCCTGATGGTAGTCATCCAGTAGCAGAGGTGGATTAGCTATGTGGGAATCTCAAAGAGTATAGAGTGTATGGACCAAACAGAGGCAATTGGGATGAGCTTAGAGGTTACCAAAAGGGGCGGCATGGACAAGTTGGGCCGAAGGGCCTGTTTCCATGCTGTAAATCTCTATGACTCCATGACTCTATGAGTAAATCCTGTTGAGGTTGATTGTGTGCTCCTGGAGTGGTGGGGGCCCTTCAATCAAAGGTACTCAGTGCCTGATTGAGGGACTTGTCATCAGAAGGGAAAGCTTACTGAGAGCCAAACCCTGTTGAGACCACTTCTCCACCCATGTCCCCACCCAACCCACCTTTGCCAGCTCCCCTGTACCTGGGTCCATGGCAATCCTAGACCATGGAACATAGGAAAAGGAGGAGGCCATTCAGCCCATCGAGCTTGCTTCACCATGCAATATGATCATGGCTGACCATCCACTTCAATGTTTTTTTCCCCCACTAACCCCATATCTTTTTATGTCAATGACATTCAGAAATCTGTAAATCTCTACTGTAAGCACACTCGATGATTGAACCCCCCTTAGTCCTCTGGGATAGAGAATTCCAAACATTCACAAAACTCTGAGTAAAGAAATTCTCCTCATCTCGGTCCGAAGGAGCTTTCCCCTTATTGTTAAATTGTGTCCCCAATCAGGGGAAGCAACTTACCTGCATCTACCCTCTCTATTCTTTTAAGTATTTAGGAGGTTTCAATAAGATCATCTCTCATCCTTCAAAATTCTGGAGAATACAGGCACAATTTGCCCAATCGATCTTTACAAAATAGTAAGCTTTCATGTCCACCCGCAGCCTTAGTTTAATATCTCTCTTATACAGCAGCATCTCTAACCATGCAGTACTCCCTCAGTATTGCACTGGTGTATCAGCCCAGAATTTTGTTCTTAAGTTGCAGAGTAGGGCATAAATACACAAGCTCTGATGCAGAGATGAGAGTGTAACCAACTCAGTCACTGCTGCGTACAACGTTGGTACGTTCTGGCTGCTGCAAGTGTTGGGTGTGGCTATGGAAGGCTCTCTGAGTAGAACAAATGGGGCAACAAGGCAGAGGGCATGTTTCAAGGTTCTCAGCCACAGCACTGGAGGGTTTGATGAATTTTTGTCATAACCATTTCGCATGCACAGCATTTTCCATTTTTCTTTCACTTATAAGAAGATAAGAACATAAGAGCTCGGAGCAGGAGTAGGCCATCTGGCCCCTCGAGCCTGCTCCGCCATTCAATAAGATCATGGCTGATCTTTTTGTGGACTCAGCTCCACTTACCCGCCCGTTCACCAACCATAACCCTTGATTCACAACCCTTTGTGTGAAGGAGTTCCTCCTCAACTCAGTCCTAAATCTGCTTCCCCTTATTTTGAGGCTATGCCCCCTAGTTCTAGTTTCACCTGCCAGTAGAAACAACTTCCCCGCTTCTATCTTATCTATTCCCTTCATAATCTTATATGTTTCTATAAGATCTCCCCTCATTCTTCTGAATTCCAATGAGTATAGCCCCAGTCTACTCAGTCTCTTCTCAAAAGCCAACCCGCTCAACTCCGGAATCAACCTAGTGAATCTCCTCTGCGCCCTCTCCAGTGCCAGTATATCCTTTCGCAAATAAGGAGACCAAAACTGTACACAGTACTCCAGGTGTGGCCTCACCAGCACCTTATACAGCTGCAACATAATCTCACTGTTTTTAAACTCCATCCCTCCAGCAATGAAGGACAAAATTCCATTTGCCTTCTTAATTACCTGCTGCACCTGCAAACTAACTCCTTGAAATTCCTGCACAAGGACACCCAGGTCCCGCTGCACAGCAGCATGCTGCAATTTTTTACCATTTGAATAATAGTCAATTTTGCTGTTACTCCTACCAAAATGGATGACCTCACATTTACCAACATTGTACTCCATCTGCCAGACCGTCGCCCACTCACTTAGACTATCTATGTCAGGAGATAATGGATAGGTGCAGGAAAAATAAGGTTGTTGTAGTGGGAGACTTCAATTTCCCTGGTATAGACTGGAAATCATGTAAGGCTGGGACTCTGAATGGGGAGGCATTTGTAAAATGTGTACAGGAAGGTTCTTTGGAACAATATGTAGATAGCCCGACTAGAGAGGGGGCTATACTGGACCTAGTACTGGGGAATGAACCCGGTCAGGTCTTCAAAGTTTCGGTAGGGGAACATGTGGCAAATAGTGACCACAATTCTGTTAGCTTTAGGATAGTGATGGAAAAGGATGAGTGGTGTCCCAAGGGTAAGGTGTTGGATTGGGGGAAGGCTAACTTCAGTGGGATTAGGCAGAAATTGGCAGCTGTTGATTGGGAGAGGCTGTTTGAGGGTAAATCCATATCTGGCATGTGGGAGTCTTTTAAGGAGCAATTGTTAGGGCTACAGGACAGGCATGTGCCTGTAAAAAAGAAGGATAGGAAGGGTAGGATTCGAGAACCGTGGATAACCAGGGAAATTGAGGGATTGGTCAAAAAGAAAAGAGAGGCGTACGTTAGGTCCAGGCAGCTAAAAACGGAGGGAGCTCTGGAAGAATACAAAGAAAGTAGGAAAGAACTCAAACGAGGAATTAGAAGAGCAAAAAGGGGTCACGAAATGTCCTTGGTAGACAGGATTAAGGAGAATCCCAAGGCATTTTATTCATACATTAGGAACAAAAGGGTTGTCAGGGAAAAAATCGGACCTCTCAGGGACAAAAGTGGGGAATTATGCTTAGAGCCCAAAGAAGTAGGGGAGATCCTAAATGAATACTTTGCGTCGGTATTCACAAAGGAGAGGGATGTGTTGACTGGGAGTGTCTCGGAGGGGAGTGTTGAACCGTTAGAGAAAATCTCCATTACAAGGGAGGAAGTGTTAGGTTTTTTAGGGAATATAAAGACTGACAAATCCCCAGGGCCTGATGGAATCTATTCAAGGCTGCTCAGGGAGACGAGAGATGAAATCGCTGGGCCTCTGACGCAAATCTTTGTCTCATCACTGGACACAGGTGAGGTCCCAGAGAATTGGAGGATAGCTAATGTGGTCCCGTTATTTAAGAAGGGTAGGAAGGATAACCCGGGAAATTATAGGCCAGTGAGCTTGACGTTCGTGGTAGGGAAGTTGTTGGAGCGGATTCTTAGAGATAGGATGTATGCGCATTTAGAAAGGAATAAACTCATTAACGATAGTCAGCATGGTTTTGTGAGAGGGAGGTCATGCCTCACTAACCTGGTGGAGTTTTTTGAAGAAGTGACTAGAATGGTTGACGAGGGAAGGGCCGTGGATGTCGTCTATATGGACTTTAGCAAAGCGTTTGACAAAGTCCCTCATGGTAGGTTGGTGCAAAAGGTTGGATCTCATGGGATAAAGGGGGAGGTGGCTAGATGGGTGGAGAACTGGCTTGGTCACAGAAGACAGAGGATGGTAGTGGAAGGGTCTTTTTCTGGCTGGATGCCTGTGACTAGTGGTGTTCCGCAGGGCTCTATATTGGGACCTCTGCTGTTTGTGATTTATATAAATGATCTGGAAGAAGATGTAACTGGGGTGATCAGTAAGTTTGCGGACGACATGAAAATGACTGGACTTGCAGATAGTGAGGAACATTGTCAGAGGCTACAGAAGGATATAGATAGGCTGGAAATTTGGGCAAAGAAATGGCAGATGGAGTTCAATCCAGATAAATGCGAAGTGATGCATTTTGGTAGAACTAACGTAGAGGGGAGCTATACGATAAATGGCAGAACCATAAAGGGTGTAGATACGCAGAGGGACCTGGGTGTGCAAGTCCACAGATCCTTGAAGGTGACGTCACAGGTGGAGAAGGTAGTGAATAAGGCATATGGCATGCTTGCCTTTATAGGACGGGGCATAGAGTATAAAAGTTGGGGTCTGATGTTGCAATTGTATAGAACGTTGGTTCAGCCGCATTTGGAATACTGCACCCAGTTCTGGTCGCCACACTACCAGAAGCACGTGGAGGCTTTAGAGAGAGTGCAGAGGAGGTTTACCAGGATGTTGCCTGGTATGGAAGGGCTTAGTTATGAGAAGCGATTGGGTAAACTGGGGTTGTTCTCACTGGAAAGCTGGAGGATGAGGGGTGACCTAATAGAGGTGTATAAAATTATGAAAGGCATAGATAGGGTGAACAGTGGGAAGCTTTTTTCCAGGTCGGTGGTGATTTTCACGAGGGGTCACAGGTTCAAGGTGAGGGGGGGAGGTTTAACACGGATATCAGAAGGACGTATTTTACACAGAGGGTGGTGGGGGCCTGGAATGCGCTGCCGGGCAAAGTGGTGGAGGCGGACACACTGGGAACGTTTAAGACTTATCTAGATAGCCACATGAACGGAGTGGGAATGGAGGGATACAAAAGAATGTTCTAGTTTGGACCAGGGAGCGGCGCAGGCTTAGAGGACCAAAGGGCCTGTTCCTGTGCTGTATTGTTCTTTGTTCTTTGTTCTTATATCCCTTTGCAGGCTTTCAGCATCCTCTGCACACTTTGCTCTTCCACCTATCTTAGTGTCACCTGCGAATTTTGACACACTACACTTGGTTCCCGACTCCAAATCATCTATGTAAATCGTAAACAATTGCGGTCCCAACACTGATCCCTGAGGCACACCACTAGTCACTGATCGCCAATCAGAAAAACACCCATTTACCCCCACTCTTTGCTTTCTGTTAGTTAACCAATCCTCTATCCATGCTAATACATTACCCGTAACACTGTGCACCTTTATCTTATGTAACAGTCTTTGGTGCGGCACTTTGTCAAATGCCTTCTGGAAATCCAGATACACCACATCCACAGGTTCCCCATTGTCCACTGCACATGTAATGTTCTCAAAGAATTCCACCAAATTAGTCAAACATGGCCTCCCTTAATGAATCCATGCTGCGCCTTACCAATGGGACAATTTATATCCAGATGTCTCGCTATTTCTTCCTTGATGATAGATTCAAGCATTTTCCCTACTACAGAGGTTAAGCTAACCGGCCTATAGTTACCTGTCTTTTGTCTACCTCCTTTTTTAAACAGCGGCGTCACATTTGCTGTTTTACGGGAACCACCCCAGAGTCCAGCGAATTTTGGTAAATTATCACCAGTGCATTTGCTATTTCTCCCGCCATCTCTTTTAGTACCCTAAACCAGATGATTTGATCATTTCTTTGTTGGGTATGTAACCATACTGTATGCAAATGGCTGCCATTCTCCAAGACATTACAACACCGACTCCACTTCAGAATTACTAAATTGTCTGTACGGTGCTTTATTATATCCTGAGGTCACAAGAGATGCTATATTAATGTAAACCATTTCTGTTCATTCAAATTATTCATTCATCTTGGTCTCACATTTTACAAGTCTGAAAGTGGTGGTTATCCCTTTAAGGGCAACACAACAGCGCAAAGGTCACCTGGCCTGAGTGACCAATCGGGACTCAGAGAAGGGAACCACCCCAGGGAGAGGGGTTTTATTTGGCAGAGGTATTTTAGAGGTAGCTACAACATGTTGCTGTTCCTGAAGATCACTAAATAAATCACCAAATAAAAGGGCGGCATGGTGGCACAGAGGTTAGCACTGTTGCCTCACAGCGCCAGGGACCCAGGCTCACTTCCGGCCTCGGGCCACTGTCTGTGTGGAGTTTGCACATGCTCCCCGTGTCCGCATGGGTTTTCTCTGGGTGCTCCCGTTTTCTCCCACAGTCCAAAGATGTGCGGGCTAGGTTTATTGACCATACTAAAATTGACCCTAGTGTCAGGGATTAGAGGGGTAGATATGTGGGATTATGGGAATAGAGTCTGGGTGGGATTGTGGTCAGTGCAGACTTGATGGGCTGAATGATCTCCTTCTGCACTGTAGGGGTTCTCTGAAATCCCTTTCTGTTCCTTCACTGATGAAGATTCTGAAAGTGCATTGTTACACTCCCTCAATCTTGTTAAAAGTTTTGTTAATAGCGCTGTGAAAAATGGCCCTGAATTTACTTCACATTTCTGCACTGCCATAGCTTTCCTGAAGCTGTGGCGGAAATCTCCCTTGTGTGTAAATGGCCTTTCTTTCGAACTTCCAATGAAGGTACAGGAGCACGGCAATCGTCCAAGGAAATTCAAGGTCGTTTTCTCTAATATCATTAAAAAGTATAATTACTACCTGTTATATATGACCTTTGTCCTAATTCAAATACTTTGAACGTGGAAATCTGTCACTGAAAATTAATTCTCCACACTTATCATGGATCGTAACAATGATCTAGTATAAGTCAGAAGTTAAGAGTGAATTTTTTGTAAGTCTGGCAGGCAAGTTTAGTGCATTGCTTTGAAATTTGCAAATCCTTAGTTTGTAGATTTATTGAGTAGGTGAGATAATTGCATTATTCTAAAGTGATCTCACAAGGACTGATAGAAGCCGACAAAAATATTAGAATCTGAAGAAGCAAGTATCCCCAAGGAAGTGAAAAGGCTTTATGGTGGGTACTTAATCATGCTCTCCAGTAAGACTCATTCTTTTCTTGATGGTTACAATCAGAGGACTCAGCATGATGATGATTTGAAAACAGCCAGGGGTAAAGTTTGTGCTACTTGACAGCGTGCTACATTTATTTTTAACCACCAAAGCCTTTGAGATTTCAGGAGCTTCTAGCTAGAGGTTCATTTTCTATAATTTCTTACCTCGTGTGTGTGCTTTTGAAGAAATGAACAAGCAGATGAAAAGCAACAGACATTGTTAATGGTTAGGAGACATTGTCTGAAAAAGGGTTAAAACGAATGGCAGAGCTTGAACAGCAGAAGCCTCCTCTGCTGAAAATGTTAAAGCTGGCTTCCTAAGACAAGATGCGCACCTGTTTCTGATCATATCCAGGCTGTGAATGTCTGCGAGATATTGTGTGTTACTGTGTGAGATACAATAGCGTGAGTCTTGCAACCTTGAATAAAGAAGATAAAAGATATAAGAGATATAAGGAAGTGAAGAGAAGGCATTATGAGACGGATATCTTGAGCCTTTCAATCAATGAGATATCTTTACCCACTGGTCATATATATAAGTATATATTGTACATACTATATAAAATATATAATATATATATCCAATTTCTCATCCTTAAACTTTTGATAAGTAGAACTTTGCTTGTGAGCATGTTGTCTCATTGTCATTGAACGAACTCATATAAAAATGGCTAACTAATGTTAAATACTTGAATTCAATTTGTAAGATAAAGATGAAAGGAAATAAAGATTTTCATCTACCACATATCAGGGTTTTGTCCTATGGATTTATCTGTTCCAGGAAGCAAACATTTGTGCCATGTTTTATTAATTTTATTGATTTCTATGTCTTCCCAGGAAGATCACTGGTGACATTTAAATGTGACCTGAGAGCAGCTCAAGCTTCATTTTTCCTGCAGCTGCTAAGTTTTGAACTGGCACCAAAAGGGGAATTTTAGCCTGAAAAAGGGAGTGGGTTTAGATTGGGAGGGGGAGTCACGATTAAAGTCTCAGAAATCTGTTTCTTGCCTCAAACCTGCCCCCAGTCTGCCCATTTCCTGTTTTAAGTGACGGGGGAGGTGGGGGGGGGGGGGGGGGGGGTGGCGGGGGAGGATATGGAGGTGGCCAGGTGACCAACCTACTCTTTGGAGGCATGTTGGAAAGTTAAATATGATAATGAGGCTGCAAGCCCCAATTATTCTTCTACTTTAGGAAATAAACTATCATCAGCTGGGTTTCCCAAACATTTGAATTGATTTATTATTGTCACATGCATTAGTATACAGTGAAAAGTATTGTTTCTTGCGCACTATACGGACAAAGCATACTGTACATAGAGAAGAAAAGGAAAAAGGGCAGAATGTAGTGTTACAGTCACAGCTAGGGTGTAGAGAAAGATCAACTTAATGCAGGGTATGTCCATTCAAAAGTTTGATGGCAGCAAGGAAGAAGCTGTTCTTGAGTTGGTTGGTATGTGTATCTTTTTCCTGATGGAAGAAGGTGGAAGAGAGAATGCCCAGGGTGTGTAGGGTCCTTAATTGTGCTGGCTGCTTTGCTGAGGCAGTGGGAAGTATAGACCATGTCAATGGGTGGGAGGCTGGTTTGAGTAATATACTGGGCTTCGTTCACGACCCTTTGTAGTTTCTTGTGGTTTTGGACAGAGCAGCAGCCATACCAAGCTGTGATACAACCAGAAAAAATGCTTTCTATGGTGCATCTGTAAATGCTGGTGAGAATCGTAACTGACATGCCAAATTTCCTCAGTTTTCTGAGAAAATAGAGGCATTGGTGAGCTTTTTTAAATATAGTGTCGACATGGGGGGACCAGGACAGATTGTGGATGATCTGGACACCTAAAAACCTGAAGCTCTCGACCATTTCTACTTCGTCCTCATTGATGTAGACGTGGACATATCCTCCACGAGCTTCCTGAAGTCGATGACTATCTCTTTCATTTTGTTGACATTGAAGGAGAGATTATTGTCATCGCACAAGTTCACCAGATTCTCTATTTCTTTCCTGAACACCATCACAAACCTGACAGCTTTATCCAGTTGTTGAGTTGGTGGATTCTGGGTGTGAGTGCCTTCATACCTAACCCCTGCCTGGGTGCCTGGCTGAAGAGCCACTCTGATTGCAACCTCCCCCCACCCCTCCCCAGCACTCCCATAGTCATCTTCACAGTCAGTGGCAATGGTACCCTCTTCCTACTGTCCAGTTGTAGTTCTAATTATAGGAGATGGCCGTGCGCAGACAGCATCTCCTTGGTGAATTGTGGGCACCTCAGACATTGCTCCTGGCTGAGTTGGGAGTAGTGCTCCCTGAAGACCCTTGGGAGTAGAGACTTCTATTTCAGCCCCTTCTCTTCCTCCCTCTTTGTGAAGCTTCGCTGCTCTTTAGCCTGTACTCTATCTCCACATTATGCCGCAGCTCATGAGGTGCAGCAACAATCGCTGGAATTCTACCGGCCCGCCCGCCACGGAATTGGAGTGGGTGAGGAGCAGACAACGAAAATGTCTGTTGACGTTGGGCAGGAATTTTCGGTCTCGCTCAAGTGAAGCCGTAAAATCCCGCCCAATGACTCCCATCATTGAAAGCAGGAATTCTTCTGATAGCCGCTCCAACTTCACCAACTTCCTTATCAGAGTACAACAATACTCCCTTGTGAATCCTCCTTCTTGCACTTGTTCCAAAAAACACCAACACTCTACAGCGACAAAAGAAAGTGAAAGAGACTCTTTGATTTTGATTTGATTTGATTTGATTTATTATTGTCACGTGTATTAGTATACAGTGAAAAGTACTGTTTCTTGAACGCTATACGGACAAAGCATACCATTCATAGCGAAGGAAACAAGAGACTGCAGAATGTAGCGTTACAGTTAAGAGACTGCAGAATGTAGCGTTACAGTTAAAGCTAGGGTGTAGGGAAAGATCAATTTAATGCAAGGTAGGTCCATTCAAAAGTCTGATGGCAGCAGGGAAGAAGCTGTTCTAGTGTCCGTTGGTGCGTGACTTCAGACTTTTGTATCTTTTTCCCGACGGAAGAAGGTGGAAGAGAGAATGTCCAGGGTGCATGGGTCCTTAATTATGCTGGCTGCTTTGCCGAGGCAGCGGGAAGTGTAGTCAGAGCCAGTGGATGGGAGGCTCGAAAATTTGGCTCTATTCTGTCCCACATTTCTACTCCAGCTGACAAAGGAGCAGCGCTCTGAAAGCTAATGGTATTTGCTGCCGAATAAACCTGTTGGACTTTAACCTGGTGTTGTTAAAACTCTTACTGTGTTCACCCCAGTCCAACGCCGGCATCTCCATATCAATGTCCACTGATGCTGTCAGACCTGCTGAGAATTTCCAGCATTTTCGGTTTCTGTTTCAGATTCCAGCATCCGCAGTATTTTGCCTTTATCAAAGAAAGTGAAAAGTACTTTACCTGAAAAGTTGTATAGGTCATCCCTTTAATAGAGTTGTTCATCATGCAGCTGAAAGCATTTCTCCACCAACCTCAAATTCTTGCACAATTAGTTTGGTTTTCCCTGCCTCCTGAACTGTAATCCACCTTTTTTGTGGATCAGTTGATATAAATTGATCTTTCAAGACATGGCCTTATGTATTGGTGTCACGGCCAATTGCATTTTTTTCAATTTTCATTTTATCTGCTTCTTTCTACAATATATTAATGACCTTATGAATATGCACACTCCATGAAACTTGTTATGAAAACATTTGTGTGGTGAATTCTAATATTACAATGTTAATACCTACAACATTTAACTGGTACATCGTCCAATTGCAATTGTAATATTGAATGACTATTTTGACTAGTCACACAATGGCCCATCACATCATTAGGTTGTGCTGCATTCTGTCTTCCATACTAATCATCCAAATGGCTTCCTGAAAAAAAACATTGCCAATTTTTTTGTCCAAAACTGGAATTTGTAATGTCCAGTTTTAAACATTTGGGGCCTTACAAAATGTTTTAACAGAACACATGCAAACTCTCAGCTCCCAGAAAATAGCAAATAAGATAAAACAGGTTGAATTCCAATGGTCTTGTGCTGGACCTAATTTCCCAGTCAAGAGCTTGCACCTTAGCCTTTGATCAAAAGTTTGGGGGAAAATGTCAAATGCACATTTTCTATTCATTGTATTTCAAGCATTGCATTCAACTTTATGCACTAAACTTCAGAAGAAAACTATAACTAACAGAAACTGCTAAATGATACATTTTCTTTGCTTTATGTATTTATCTCCTGAAGAGGCAGGGAGAGACAGAAATTCTCCTTCTTGCTTCCCTTGCAGCTTTACCCGAAAGCTACTGTTGGCAAGGCAGGCATGCTAATTGATGCCACAATCAGTGAAGTGCTGGCAGTTTGTGAATATCATTAAAAGAAGGCCCAAGGCCCAATTTCAAGTGGGCTTCAAGCACTGTTGTGATTTGATGTGTATATACCTTTAAGGGTGTGGTGGACCTCAGTTGTGCCTTTGTCCTATATGGACCACCGTTGTGCGTGTTTGTCATACCTGGACACATCCCCTTCCTGTTTGGTTCCTCCCCTTGGCACCTAGTATAAAGGTGGCTGTCTCCTCCCCTTGTTCAGTCCAGGTCGGTTATTTGTTGGGATCTGCTCCTGATTCTGTAATGAATAAAAGCCTACACTTGTATTGGCACATCGGTAGTCTTTCGCCTTATTGATAGTGCATCAATTTTATTCACAACAGTTGACCAGCATGAAGCAGTTTCTAAAACCCGACAAGTTAGCATTAGACCCTCAAGAGGTTGGAGCCTCTGATAAATTCGATCATTGGCTGGACTGCTTCGAAGCATTCGTCGACACCGCTACGGCCATCGACACCGACGACGCTAAACTCCACGTGCTCCGCGCCCGGGTAAGCGAAGCTGTCTATGGAATCTTCCGGGACGCTGCTACATACGCGGACGCTATCGAACTCCTAAAAGGGCAGTTCCGAAAGAGCCCTAACGTGGTTTACGCCAGACATCTCCTAACTACCCGCAAGCAGCAGCCAGGAGAATCGTGCGCCCAATTTCTGCGCGCCCTGCGGGTCCTAGCTCGAGCTTGTGACTGTAAGGCTGTTACAGCAGCTCAGAACACGGAGGACCTGATCCGCGACACCTACGTTGCGGGCATTGAGTCTACATACATCCGGCAGCGCCTGCTGGAACAAGATGACTTAGATCTCCGAAGAACAGCCACGATGGCTGAAACGTTAGAAGCGGCCTCTCACAATCTCGGGTCTTACCCTGCAACCCGTTCTACCGACGGCTCCACCGCAACGGCTGTTCCGGCGGGGCCCAAATGTTACTTTTGCGGCCTACCCAAGCACCCTCGGCGTCGCTGCCCAGCGAAGGACGCGATTTGCTCCAGATGCGGTAAGCGAGGCCACTTCGCTAAAGTCTGCCGGGCAAAGCCGCTTCCAAAGCCTCGTGGCGCCACGTGTGTTCTGCGGGCGCAGCCATCTTTAATGCAGGCGGCAGCTTCGCACGAATCGCCATCTTTAATGCGGTCGCCGGAAGTGCGGGAATCGCCATCTTTGATGCGGTCACCAGAAGCGTGGGAATCGCCATCTTTGATGCGGTCACCGGAAGCGCGGGAATCGCCATCTTTGAGACTGACATCAAGACGCGCTGAGCAGGAAGCTTTACCCGTGACGTCATCAGACGGGGACGAAGACGGATTCTTCTTGGATTCGACGGTGGCATCGATTTGCCTGGACCAGTCGCAGCCTCATCAACTCTCGAAGTCAATAACGGAGATCTAGGTAAATGGTCATGCAGAAAACTGCCTGTTCGACTGTGGGAGCACAGAAAGTTTTATACACCCTCGCACAGTGCGTCAACATGCCCTTCCCGTGCGACCCTGGAGCCAGACCATCTCCATGGCCTCGAATTCTCACTCAGTGGAGATCCTCGGGTGCTGCTTGGTGACGCTGACGGTACAGGGCACAGTCTACGAGCCTTTTCGGCTCCTCGTGCTGCCGCGACTCTGCGCAGCTGTACTGCTGGGGTTAGATTTCCTCAGCCATCGTAGGAGCGTCACCCTGCAGTATGATGGCCCTTATCCCCCGCTCTCCGTCTGCAAGGCGCCGTCACTGCAGCGCCCCTCGTGCACCACCTGCAGTCTCTCTCCCCTCTCTTATTTGATAACCTCACCCCGGATTGTAGGCCTATAGCCACCAAGAGTAGGCGCTATAGTGCGGATGACCGGGCCTTCATTCGGTCCGAGGTACAATGTTTGCTCCGGGAAGGGATTATCCAGGCCAGCACCAGCCCCTGGAGGGCGCAAGTTGTCGTAGTTAAATCGGGGGAGAAACACCACATGGTGATTGACTACAGCCAGACCATAAACAGGTATACCCAACTAGATGCGTATCCTCTTCCCCGTATCGCGGACATAGTCAACCGCATCGCGCACTATAGGGTTTTCTCGACGATCGATTTGAAATCGGCTTACCACCAGCTCCCTATCCGCTCGGAGGATCGCCCATATACTGCCTTTGAGGCGGATGGCTGCCTCTACCAGTTCCTCCGAGTCCCCTTTGGTGTCACCAATGGGGTCTCAGTCTTCCAGCGGGCCATGGATCAAATGGTAGACCAGCACGGGCTACGGGCCACTTTCCCGTATCTGGATAATGTCACCATCTGCGGCCATGACCTGCAGGATCATGATGCCAACCTACAAAAATTCCTTCGTACGGTCACTCTCCTGAACCTCACATATAATGAGGTGAAGTGTGTTTTCCGGACACGCCGCCTTGCCATCCTTGGGTACGTGATAGAAAATGGTGTCCTTGGCCCCGATCCAGCCCATATGCGTCCCCTTATGCAGCTTCCCCTTCCTACTACCCTCAAAGCACTGAGGAGATGCCTGGGCTTCTTCTCCTATTATGCCCAGTGGGTTCCTCGTTACGCGGATAAAGCCCGTCCGCTCCTAAAATAGACCTCTTTTCCCCTGGCGGAGGAGGCCTGTCGGGCCTTCGATGACATCAAAGCAGACATCGCGAAGGCCGCGATGCACGCTGTGGACGAATCTATCCCATTCCAAGTGGAAAGTGATGCGTCTGACTTTGCCCTAGCCGCCACCCTTAACCAGAGGGGCCGTCCGGTGGTCTTCTTTTCCTGGACCTTACAAGGCCCTGAGATTCGACACTCCTCGGTCGAGAAGGAGGCCCAGGCCATCGTGAAAGCCGTCCGGCACTGGCGCCATTATCTTGCGGGCCAACGATTCACCTTAATTACGGACCAGCGGTCAGTTGCCTTCCTGTTTAACACCAGGCAAAAGGGCAAGATTAAGAATGACAAGATCTTGCGGTGGAGGATTGAGCTCTCCACCTACAGATATGACATCATGTACCGGCCTGGGAAGCTCAATGAGCCCCCAGATGCCCTGTCCTGTGGATCATGTGCCAGCGCCCAACTGGACCAGCTACAGTCCCTCCATAACGACCTCTGTCACCCGGGTGTCACCAGATCTTTCCACTTTGTCAAGTCCCGTAACCTGCCCTACTCCCTCGAAGAAGTTTGGACGATTACCAGGCAATGCAGGGTCTGCGCTAAGTGCAAACCGCAGTTCTACCGGCCAAGTAGGGCGCACCTTGTAAAGGCCACTCGCGCGTTCGAGCGCCTTAGCATTGACTTTAAAGGCCCCCTCCCCTCCTCTAACCGCAATGTTTATTTCCTGAATATCATTGATGAATACTCACGTTTCCCTTTTGCCTTCCCCTGCTCGGACATGACCACGGCTACAGTGATTCGGACCCTGACCACGCTCTTCATCCTGTTCGGCTTCCCTGCCTATGTCCATAGCGATCGTGGGCCCTCTTTCATGAGTGACGAGCTGAGGCAGCACCTACTCGCCAAAGGCGTTGCCTCCAGCCGCACCACCGGCTATAACCCCAGGGGAAATGGTCAAGTAGAGCGGGAGAACGCAACCGTCTGGAAGGCCATTCTATTAGCGCTACGGTCTAGGGGCCTTCCAGTCAGCCGTTGGCAAGACGTCCTTCCGGACGCATTCCATTCCATTAGGTCACTCTTGTGTACAGCGACCAATACGACCCCTCACGAGCGGATGTTTTCGTTTCCCAGGAAGTCCTCCTCGGGTACTTCGCTCCCGGATTGGCTGATGTCCCCAGGGCCTGTCCTGCTTCGGAAACATGTCCGGACGCACAAGGCAGATCCCTTGGTCGAGGAGGTCCAATTGCTCCACGCTAATCCTCAATACGCTTATGTAGCGTACCCTGATGGGCGGGAGGACACGGTTTCTGTCCGTGACTTGGCACCCGCAGGTGCCCTTGAGGTCACCACGCCCTTCCGCCCTACGGTCCCTGGTGCTGTCCACTCGGAGATTGCTGCGCCTCTTCCTCCCTCAGTCCCTGTCCCCAATGTAGTGCGCCCAGAGCCTGTTGCGGCCCCCCACCCCCTAGCTCCGGTTCCCACTGTTCCCCATACGCCACCAGGGCCACTGCTCACTCCTCTCGCCCCTGTGTACAGCTCGCTTGAGTCGCCGGAGCCGTCGCCACGCAGTACCCGACGACTGGACGGGACGACGGATCGGTCCGCTTCACACCATCTGGCGCCTTCTCTCGACGCTCACTGTACGGAGCCTGGGCCGACATCGCTCCCTGCTCGGACGACTCTGCGACCTGCACTACGACGATCCCGACGGCGGATCAAGCCACCGGTTCGTCTGGACTTGTGATATTGTTTCCGCTTCACCCCCGTGTTGTTTTTTAAAGGAAGGGGTGAATGTGCTGGACCTCAGTTGTGCCTTTGTCCTATATGGACCACCGTTGTGTGTGTTTGTCATACCTGGACACATCCCCTTCCTGTTTGGTTCCTCCCCTCGGCACCTAGTATAAAGGTGGCTGTCTCCTCCCCCTTGTTCAGTCCAGGTTGGTTATTTGTTGGGATCTGCTCCTGATTCTGTTGTGAATAAAAGCCTACACTTGTATTGGCACACAGGTAGTCTTTCGCCTTATTGATAGCGCATCAAAGGGTGCATATCTTAAACTATTGTCAATCATTACTACCTTGCCAGGATATGATGTATTCGTCCCATGACTTGCACTTAGTCTATAAACAGCAGTGTTTTGAGGTCAGGCATGTGCCTCATAGCCTCCCAGCAAATACTATCTGCATATTGTTTTATCTTCAAATAAATAATCCACATTATTGTTTCACCAATCCTAGTGCATGATTGTTATGTATACATCGAAGAAGAAGTAGAACATAACAAAGAACAGTACAGCACAGGAACAGGCCCTTCAGCCCTCCAAGCCTGTGCTGATCACGTTGTCCTATCTAGGCCAACCACCTGCATTCCTCTATTCCCTGTCTGTTCATGTGTCTATCCAGATAAGTCTTAAATGTCGCTAACGTGTCTACCTCAACCACCTCACTTGGCAGTGCATTCCAGGCCCCCTGTGTAAAAAACTTCCCCTGCACATCTCCACTGAACCTTCCCCCCCCCCCCCCCCCCCTTATCTTGAACTTGTGCCCCCTTGTAATTATCATTTCTGCCCTGGGAAAAAGCTTCCAACTGTTCACCCTATCTATATCCCTCATAATTTTATAAACTTCAATCAGGTTGCCCCTCAGCCTCCATCTTTCCAGGCAGAACAATCCCAGTTTAATCAATGGATAAAAGCAAAATACTGCAGCTGCTGGAATCTGAAACCAAAAGAGAAAATGCTGGAAACTCTCAGCAGGTCTGGCAGCATCGGTGAGGAGAGAAAAGAGCTGACATTTCGAGTCCAGATGACCCTTTGTCAAAGCTTTGTTTAGCTTTGACAAAGAGTCATCTGGACTCAAAATGTCAGCTCTTTTCTCTCCTTACAAATGCTGCCAGACCTGCTGAGAATTTCCAGCATTTACTCTTTTGGTCCCAGTTTATTCGATCTCTCCTCATAGCTAATACCCTCCATACCAGGCAACATTCTGGTAAACCTTTTCTGTACTCTCCAAAGCCTGCACATCCTTCTGGTGGTGTGGTGACCAGAATTGGACACAGTATTCCAAATGTGGCCTAACCAGCGTTTTATATAATGCTCACTTTCAGTGTGTACTTACAGCGTGTCACCCATATTTGGCCTAAAAAATATTTTCCATCAGAAGGGTCTTAATTGACATCTATATGAATTTATTCAGTGTATATTCGCAGCTTCTTAAGCTTAGTGCTTTCTTAAAATAATGTAATAGTTGAGTAAACTGCTAGCGCCTTCCTGTCCCCACCAAGCATGATTCCTCCACTTATACAGAACAAGGAAGTGAATGTTGGACAATGGTTTTAAACTTCATCTCAGTTTGCCGAACCAGCCACACCTCCGCCCTCCCAATCCTTCAGTCATAATTTCCCATTTCACAAATCCCATGCATGCAAATGAGAGGTTTTTAGAGTCCCAAATACTTCCTGATTTTCAGACAGAATAACAAGCAAACTTTCCTCTCGCACGGTCCCACAGGTCTTTATAGGTAAACTGTGTGCAGAAGGCAATTGCTGAAGGATCGCGTGCATTTCAATCAGTAACTTAGTTAGGTTTTGAGTATTTTTATTTGATAGGTTTCTTTCATTAGTTTTTAATATCGTGCTCTTTGGATTTAAGAAAGGTGAATTGTTCATGTTTCTGAGCAAATAGATGAAATATCTTCTCCTAACTAAAAATAGGAAGGCAGATTATTATTAGAATGGGTGTAAAATGAGAGAGATGGATACTCAGCAAGATCTTGGACTCCTGGTGCATCAGTCACTGAAAGTAAGCACAGGTACAGCAGGCAGTAAAGAAGGCAAATGGTATGTTGGCTTCTTGCAAGAGGATTTGAGTATAGGAATAGGGATGTTTTACTGCAGTTGTAAAGGGCATTGGTGAGGCCACACTTGGAGTATTGTGTGCAGTTTTGGTGTCCTTATCTGAAGAAGGATGGCCTTGCTATAGAGGGAGTACAGCAAAGGTTTACCAGGCTGATTCCTGGGATGAGAAGAGACAAAGTTATTTAGGATTGTATTCATTGGAGTTTATAAGAGCAAGAGAGGATCTCATAGAAACTTATAAAATGCTAACAGGATTAGACAGGATAGATTCATAAAGAATGTTCCCGATGGTGGCTGAGTCCAGAACTAGGTGCATTAGTTTGAGGATAAGGGATAAACCTTTCAGGACTGAGGTGAGAAGAAATGTCTTCACTCAGAGAGTGGCGGATGTGTGAAATTCACTACCACAGAATGTAGTTGAGGCCAAAACATTGTGTGATTTCAAGAAGAGATTAGATATAACTCTAAGGGCTAAAGAGATCAAGAGATATGGGGGAAGTCATGGTATTGAATTTGATGATTAGCCATAATCATAATGAATGGAGGACCAGGTTCAAAGGGCCAAATGGCTTCCTCCTGCTTATATTTTCTATGTTTCTATATAACTGCAAAATGTATTTCTATGGATTCTGCAGAAATGGAAGTTTTTTGGGAAGACCTGTAAAGTACCCTCTGCATTTATACCAATTTGCATTGCACCTCAGATCTATAAACTACAGAGTAAGTGCTTTCAGACAAATGAGGGGAAGAAATTTCACCCTGTTTTTGACGTAACTTCAGGAAATTTGGCCCATTAATTCTAATACTGCACTGTCAATAATCAGAAGAACACTGTGCTTTACATGTCTCCCATACGTACATTTGCAGAGTGAAAGCTGAAAGGAATATGAATTGTAACATTTTTCCAAAACTTGTAATGCTGGTTGCTAAAGTATTTTTATTCACACAAACCGCAATTTCTGTTTTTATTAATATTGGACCAACTTCACACCGACAAGGCTCTTACCATAATGCAGGAACGAATAATCAAAATCCCCAACCTTTCAAATCACTCTGCATATACTTGAGACTCTTATTCCATAGATTAATTGCTCACAATCCAAAACGTTAAAACCGAAAAAAATAAATAAGTTGGTTGGAATGAAGTAGTGCAATAGGTAATACTTATGGTGCCTTATGTGGCAGGATGTGTATTACATTTATTCATTTTCCAGTGAAAAATCTTTTCCAGTCAAAAGGACAAGAAATGCATTCACACACAGTGAACTATGTGTTAAAGCATTGCTTTGCTTGGCATAGCTTACACGACCAACATCTTTTTTTGGTTCTAATGAACACAGCATGCAGTTAGCGGAAGTCTTCCAAATGATGACTTATAGCTGTGGGAACGATGTTTCTGGTTTTCAAGTATGACAAACAGGAAAACCAAAAATGTCCTCTATGTACAGTAAGTAACACCCTTGAATAACACCGTGAAGTATTAGGTAGAACCCCTTCTGATGAAAAAATTCTGAGATCATAGTTGAACCATAACTGAAAACCTTGTGCGTGTGCTTCAATAGAAATCCCAACAAACAGCTGTCAAATTGCTTAATGTATAATTCACCACTCTTCAGTTAAAAAGATCCATTCATTTCTCCAAAAAAGCACATTGACTTAGCTGGCAGAGCTCTGAAAGTGCGTGCCCTAGGTTAATTCCCTTTATACACTAGAGATAACACTTTTAGACATTTGACAAACTCATTATTTAAAAGATCACACCATTCATTTACAATCAATTATGGTAACTGTTAACTGTATTCTAATCAGAAAACTGACTGCTAATATTCATGGAAAATTATAAAAGCTTTTAGCCAAGAATTTCTTCGGAACTGCTCTCAGTCCACTGTCGTGACTTGGCTGGAGGTGTGACATAGACCTTGCACTTCTGGCAAAGTCAGACCAATGGATGGAAAGCAACTGAAAGGAAAATCCCAGCCTTTTGATTTATTGACTTTTCCTCTTCTGTTCTTTCAGCCCTCTCCAGCACAATCTGCAGCCAAGACAGCAATCTGATCATTTGCTGCTATTCCTCCGACTATTTACCTGGCCACTAACAGCCCCACCTTTTTCCAAGTGCATTGTTTCCACATCCCCTTGGCCTGGTTGAGATTGGTGAATCACCATGTAGGAAACTTTCTGTACGTAATTGAAATCCTACAACCCTTGATGGATTGGAATTTCAGTCTTTAACCGGTGCCACCCATTGAAGCATTTTTAAAAAGCACTAGAGACATACTTTCTGGCCAATCTTTGCTCCTCTCTTTAAATTATTAACTCTTTGTTGAAAACAAAATCAGCTTGCTTACACCCACAGTAATCCAACTTGTGCTGGGTGTATGCAAATCCCTGTCAGCGGAATGAGGACTGGGGAAATTATCCCTTCAGGTATCATGCCTTCAGAGGGTGTTGGCAACACATGGACTTCCATTCGAATGGTCCACGATTAAGCTTGGCAATGCACTGCAGTTGTTTGCTATTGCTTCCTACCGTTTGGCCGATCAGAAAACCTCCAATCCGATGCCTGCCACCAGGTTTACTGGAATGATTTATCGGCTATTAAGCAACCTCCAGATTTTAAAGTAAAACAAATCACAGGAAATATAAAAATGGAAGGAATTCTATTATGACATTGAAGCTGAAGTTGTGTTTGTGCAATTCAAATGTTATTTGGTCAAAGAGCGACAATAAAATCAAAACAAATAGAAGCTCACACCAATTATTCCAGTCCGACCACAGGTTGCTGGCCCAGGAGTTGGTTTCGAGGATTTCATAGAATAGAAATCATAGAATCCCTACAGTGCAGAAGGAGCCCATTTGACCCATCGAATCTGCACCGACCACAATCCCACTCAGGCCCTATCCCAATAATCCCATGCATTTAGCCTGCAAACCAACCCCTCGACACTAAGGGGCAACTTAGCATGGCCAATCTACCTAACCCACACACCTTTGGAGTGTGGGAGGAAACCGGATTACCTGGAGGAAACCCACAGAGACCCAGGGAGAACATGCAAACTCCAGACAGACAGTGACCCAAGGCTGAAATTGAACCCAGGTTTCTCTAGCTGTGAGGCAACAGTGATAACCACTGTGCTGCCGTGCCGCCCCCTAATGTGCCACCGTGCTGCCCGATTAGACAGGGGTTTACATTATGCAACAATTACTATTATTTATAAGCTATTTTATTTCAATATTATTCATTGTTTATGTGCCTTTATGTTGTAACTAGCACTTTTCTTTCTCCCTACCTCGCAGAGTGGATTTATACACCAGAAACTTCTACTTGGTCATTCTAACATGTTAGAAGGCCAGCAGAAAATACATTGATGGAATAGTCTTGGGTCTTTGGGCAATTTCCTGCTGACGTCATGGCAGCTGATTGGGAGACCGAGGAAATCATTGGTTATAGTTTTTACTGCAGAAGTCATCGGTGGTTTCCAAGATGCTTTTTTACCTTGGTGTGGTCCTTGTGACTTCAACATTCAAGGTCAGCTTCAAAATGTTCCAGGAATATTGCCCCTCCAGAACAATGAAATCAGTCCTTCTCCACACAGGAAAAAACATCACACCATAAAAAACATTGTCATCTCAGATTCTTTATTCAATGGCCTTTAGTTTAAAAAAATGACATTTTTTTGCCACAAATACCTCTTTTTTGTAAATTGTTAATTTCCTGACTCAACCTTGGTAAATTTGAGATTGTAATTCCAATTAGACATTGCAACTCTAATGATACATCTTCCCCACACACATAAAATTTACGGTTAGGAGCAAGACTTTTTCTGTTCAGTTTACATCATTTTTGAATGTCATGGTTTGCTTTGGTGTACTGTAGATATTTTGGTTCTGGAACAATAGCATGGGAACAACTCACAACTTAAGAAAGTTGTGTATTCCTCGTCCCATTTTGTTCCATTTGTTGGTCTAAGTTCCTAGGAAATAATATGAAATGTTTCATCAGTCCTCCAATTCTCCTTTATAATCACTGAAGCAAGCAGCATCCACTGCCCACCCTGGCAGTCCACCTCATACATTGAATCAAGTCACACCAACGCACAGCAGCTGTTAGATGGGTAATCCACATTTATGGGGTTGCCGGATCCAAAAGGTCCAGGGCACGATCGATGACAGTGACATGGCTTTGCAAACTTTCAACTACCTGAACAGGAAGGGCTCCAAATCCCTATGTGTAACAAAATGCAAAGGCTCCTACATATTAAGACAAGGTGTGCTGGAAGTTGTCATAATACCTTCAGTCAGAGCAATTCAACCATTTCTGAGTTCTTTAGAGAAGAATCTCAAACCAGTGACTGATTTCTGGACAACAAAGCAGAACTCCAGCTCCCATGGATAATGATCTCATTGAGAGGAGACACACAATAGCATCACAGGAGCAACATGATGCATTAAAATAAAACTTACCTAGTCCAATGACACAGATGGCACGGTGGCACAGTGGTTAGCACTGCTGCCTCACAGCACCAGGGACCCGGGTTTGATTCCAGTCTCAGGTGACCGCTGTGTGGAGTTTGCACATTCTCCCAGTGTCTGCATGGGTTTCCTTCGGATGCTCTGGTTTCCTCCCACATTCCAAAGATGTGCAGGTTAGGTTGATTGGCCATGCTAAATTGCTCCTTAGTGTCTCCAAGATGTGTAGGTTAGGGGGATTATCAAGGTGAATATGTGGGGTTACAGGGATCAGGCCTGGGTAAGATGCTCTGTTGGATGCTCTGCAGGCTTGATGGGCCAAATGCCTCCTTTTGCACTGTAGGAATTCTATGATGATAGCTGCATTCAGGGCAGCTGAACTTTGGGAAGACGGCCTCAAAACAAGCTTTAGCCACTCTCTTCTCTTGAACTGAGAACATTAAGGAAAGATTAATGGGTGACCTAAACGATAAAAGAAATAGATAGCCTAAACATAAATCACTTCAACTGGCAGATAAATTGAAAGTGAGAGGTCCTGATCACAAGATATTCACCAGATACAAAAAGGAGCAGATGAGAAGTTTCTTCATGCAAAACATTATCAGTATGTGAAGTGAATAGAGGAGGAATTTCCTCTCTCAGTTGGTCATTAATCTTTGGAATTCTCTACCACAGAAAGCAATGCATTGAGACTGGATCATTGATATAATTAAATGCTGAATTGGTCTGATTTTCCATCGACAAGGGTGTCATGGGGTTGAGTTGGAAAGTGGAGTTAGGCCATGGTCAGACCCTTATTGACTGGTGGAGCAGGTTGAGGGGACTGATTGGCCTACTCCTGTTCCTATTCCTTATGTTCTTATGATTGCCTTGCCATAAATGATGAATGCTAAATCAATTACAGCATTTACAAAGCTTTACATTTACATTTGTTGTGAAGGCCATGAAATGGGATTCATTTGGTAAGAAAGCAGGAAGGCAGAAGGTATTATGACAACGTTCAGCACACCTTGTCTCGATATGCAGGAGCCTTTACAATTTGTTACACATAGGGATTTGGAGCCCTTCCTGTTCAGGTAGTTGAAAGCTTGCAAAGCCATGTTGCTGCCATCAATCGTGCCCTAGACCTTTTGGAAACTGGGCTGCATGAAATCAAACGCTGGGAGGGTTTTAAATTCAGTGTAGTCAGGAAGGAGTGAATGGCCTCCTCCAATGCTAAAATATCTATTTCAATGAGCTGCATTCAGTGGAGTCCATCAGAGCGTGCATGATAACGAGACAGCCAAGAGAATTGGGCAGGAATTCCTGCTTCTAATTCCCAACACCTGGAAAACTCTCCCCAATTTAGTCAGGGGCGAGAAGGGCCTGACTCGGGAATCCCGCCCACTGGTGATGGAATGCCGGTTAAGCTCGTCACAGCTAGTGGTAGCAGAAGCTAACGAGAGAGGGGCAGGGCAGACAAACCTGCTTGCGCTAACCCCCATGGAGGAGATGGAGCGAGTGGTAACAACTAGGGCCATGGCTATAAGCTTGACCAGCGGTAGGGCTGAACACATTGAAGATGGTTATGCACAGCAAAATGCTGATATGCTAGGAAACCTGCCAAAAAGCCTGCAGTCAATGTCAAGGTGCATGGAGGAGTCCAGCAGTAACTTAGCACAGGCATTGCTTAGAGTTTGGGTTTCATCCTTTCCAGCATGGAAGTTCTGACCAACTCCATTGGCCAAACCCAACCCTGTTGCAGTGTCAACTGGCCAATGTCGCAACTCCCACTGCAGTGCAAGCACCAGTCATCCAAAATCTGAGTGCTGCACCGGCAACACTCAGGTCCATGGAGCATCAGCCTCTTTCCCTCTCCCAGGAAGACACAGAACAAAGAAGAACAGCACAGGAACAGGCTCTTCGGTCCTCCAAGCCTGTGCCAATCACAATGCCCTAACTAAATTTAAAGAAACCTTCTGCCCTTATTCGGTCCATATTCCTCTATTCCCTTCATCCTTCCAGCACTACTACTTCACCAATGCCTTTGTTATGGCCTGTCAACCAGCCAGCTCAGATTGTTGCTACCTATGTCAAGATGGTGTAATCCACAGCTGAGCCTTCCAAGCACAGAGCTGCCCGAGGACACTTTCCAAGGTCATTTGGAGTCTTCCCCACTTCCAAGTCAGCAGCTTTCTTCCAACAATCTGCAACAACTGGGATAGCATCTTGAAGGAGCACTGGGATGGACAAAGGCTCCACAAGAAAGACACTAAGGGATTGTGCAAGGATAATTTTGGAATATTTTGGAATTTATTTGATAACGTTGGTTTTGAATTTTGTGGTGACTTTTATTTCTATGTTTGGTCATGAGGGCATTGTAATCATCAATGACAGAGGAAAGGGAAGATATGGGATTGTTGTAGCTTGGTGAATTGGCATTATTTTGATTAGTGCCATAGTCAGCTGAGAAGATCATGGACATCCTTACCAAAAGACAGATCTGTTGGTTGCCCCTTCCTCCTGCAGTCTCTCCCGCTGAAAGCCTTTCAAAAGCCATGCTGCAGCCGTTGGAGTAACATTACCTTGGAGTAAAAGGACAAGCAAAGGCACACTATTGAAGGCACTAAGAGAATACATAAAGGTGATTAGTTGATAGAATATGGAATGATCTTATTTATACATTTGTTTTGAATATTTATATTACGGTTTGCATTGTGGCCAAGTTGACATTGTGAGGAAAGTGAAGGTGTGGGACTGCTTGTGAATGTGGAATTGGGATTGTGGTTACTGTTTTCACACAGGAGTGATGTTTTCACTTACAGACAGCTGGAGAGCAGTTGTCGAAATTCCTTCCTCCTCTCCTTTACTTCCTCCTTTTCCTCATACTTCTGCTCCTGCGACTCAGATGCATGTTGAATAGGTAATGGAAAAGGCTGTCCCCCCTCATGCTGGTGGGGTTGTGTAGCATGCAGCAGACCTTCATGGGTCTTGATACTTACTCCACTGAGCACTGCAGGGTTCCTCCAGAGTGGTGCTAGCAATGTCAGCAGGCCAATAATCTGCTGTATCACATTTCATTTGAGTGCATGGCTCCCGTTGCATGCATGCTGCACACATGTGCAAGGGTTGCAAACCCGAATCATTAACCACATGGTGAGTGGCTTGTCACTCAGTCACCAGCCTTTAGTTTATTATAGTGGCTCCAATGCAACTGACACAATGGACTGTTGTAGAATGAAGCTATCTTGGCCATTGCCAGGATATCAATCATTGATAGAAGCTGTGAAAAAGAAATGTCAACTCTGATTCTCCACAGGTGCTGCCAGACCTGCTGAGTTTTTCCAGCATTTTCTGTTTTTCTTTCAGATTTCCAGCATCTGCTGCTTTTATTATCAAGCATTGACTTGCATACCAGCTGGATGTTGAGGAAGTGAGATCCATTATGGCAGCAATATAGCACACAGTTTACATGCACTCATGCAAAGTGAAGTGCATGCAGTCAATGGCAGCTTTACCATTGAGAAGCCCACAATCATTCTGTGTGGTGCCTGCTCATATCTGGCAAGGGAAGGCGAAATGTTGTTAGCTGTCACTGATTACAGCGGCAAAAGTCGTTGGCAAACTAAAAGATGGGGTGCAGCGCCAGGGACCCGGGTTCGATTCCCGACTTGGGTCACTGTCGGTGTGGAGTTTGTACATTCTCCCTGTGCCTGCGTGAGATTCCTATGGGTGCTCCGGTTTCCTCCCACACTCCAAAGATGTGCAGGTTAGGTGGATTGGCCATGGTAAATTGCCCCTTAGTGTCAGGGGGACTATCTAGGGTAAATGCATGGCGTTATGGGGATAGGGCCTAGGTGGGATTGTGGTCGGTGCAGACTCGGTGAGCTAAATGGCCTCCTTCTCAACTGTAGGATTCTATGATTCTATGTTGCAACATTCACCTTCACAGTCACTGGCAATATGTTCCTTGCCCTGGCCTGAGGAAGCTGACACATACTGTTGCAACAAAGCATCAACTGCTTACAACTATCTGAAGGGACCTAACAGCAATGAACCCTTTAAATGGGAAGGATCCTTGCTACTGCTAAATGCATATTAAGCTGTGGGAGGTTAAGAGAGGGTGTTAGCTGGCATGCTGAGCTCCAAAATGACACTTGTATCAAAACAGCATTACATGCAGATTGGCATCATGATCTGTCTGCTCCACAAACTTCCAATGATCATTTGTGCATACATTAATGGCCTCACTGATATACTCTCCAGCACAATTCATCCAAAAATTGTGTGCGTGCACAACACGAACGCTGTTTTCAAACATGAAGTGCACTCATGGCACCCAGAAAAGACCACAAATAATCCCAATTTTCCACCTTACTGACCGCAAACCAAAACAAGAGTTAAGGTAACATTACATCAAAGAGGCTATTAACCTTACTAAAGTAGACTAGTAAACCTGAGGATTTGGATAATTTTTAACCTCAGCAAAGGAGAACCAACAAATTGATGAGGAAAAACAAAAGAGAATTGGCGGTAAACTAACAAGAGACATTGGGCCCTATTTTACCATTTTGATTCTAAGTGCTGGGCGGACTTGAAACTGGGAGTGTTTCAGATCCGACTTTTAGACCCGTTCTCAGGCACCCCCATACACACTCTACCTGCAAAAATATCAGCAATTCCAAATCATGCTTCACACTCCTGTGGGCGGGCCTTAACGCACCCGAAATCCGGCAGCTCAGATTGATGCCTCCAACTGTGCATGCGCATAAAAAAAAGATAGAATGTGGCTCCCCTGCCACATTGCTCCCAGGCCGATTGCAGCCCCCTCTCCCCCTTCACCCACCGACCTCAGGCAGAGTGGCAGCGGACCACCCTTCCCCCTCACTGATCTCAGTAGAGTGGCAGCGAACCACCCTTCCCCTCACTGACCATAGGCAGAGTGGCAGTGGACCCCCCCTTTCCCCTCACTGATCGCAAGCACAGTGGTAGTGGACCCTCCCTCCCCCTCATTGATCACAGGCAGAGTGGCAGCGAACCCCCCCTTCCCCCTCACTGATCACAGATAGAGTGGCAGCGGACCCCCACCCTCCCCCCCCCCAACCTCAAGCAGAGAGCCGTCGGACCCACCTTGCCCCCTCCCCCTCCCGCTCCCACCGATCTCAAGCAGAGAGCCATAGAATGCTTGACACTTACCTCCTCACTAGCTGGAGCGCCCAAATCGGACTTTAGAGGAGCATGTCTGTTTCACGCCGAATCTGGATGGGTGAACACAGTGGTAAAGGGGGAAGTGCTAGTAAGGTTGGCCGTGCAGCCGATTAAGTCAATTTAAATGCATGTAAATGGCCATCGCGCCCATTTCTGGCACGGTCCCTATCGCGGCCATTTTCAGGCCTTGGTAAAGCCGGAACTGGCAAGGAGGCGGGCGGGGATCACGCTACTTGCCTCACCCGACTTTACCAAGTTTTAGCGCCTGAAAACGGGTGCAACGCGATGGTAAAATCGGACCCATAAAAACAGTTTTTTATTTATTAGTGTCACAAGTAGGCTTACATTAACACTGCAATGAAGTTACTGTGGAAATCCCCTAGTCGCCACTCATTGTAAACATTTCAATTGGTACTTGAATAGGAAACGATTAGTGAAAATAAATGTGGACCATTGCAGACAGTGACGGGTGAAATTATAATGGAGAATAAAGCAAGGGCAGAGACATTAAGCAAAAACTTTGGCCCAGATTTCTGCTCAGTCATGGGGATGTCAGATCTTTAGAAAAGGCAGAAGAGACCCAGATGTGAAAGTCTTGCCCCCATTTCCAACCAGATCCCATTTTGCTGTCCTGTGAGGAGAGATGAGATTTAGTCAACATAGTCAGTGGAGTTGGGAAGAATTTGAGGTGATCTGATTGAAACATGTACAATACTTAAGAGACTGGGCAGGGTGGCTCATAAGAAAATGTTTCCTCTGACTTGGGATCATGAAGTCACAGTACTCAAATAGAGGGGAGGCAGTGGGGTAGTCGTATTGTCACTAGACTGGTAATCCAAGGACCTAGCGTAATTTTCTGTGGACACCAGTTCGAATCCCATGTTGGAACTTGAATTTTAAAAATCTGGGAATTAAAAGTCTAATGATGACCACGTATCTATTATTGATTGTTATAAAAAATCATATGGTTCACTAATGTCCTTTAGGGAAGGAAATCTGCCGTCCTCACTTGGCCTGACCTTCATGTGACTCCAGTCCCGCAGTAATGTGGATGACTCTTAAATATCTTTATTAGGGATGGGCAATAAATGCTGGCCTAGCCAGTGACACCTACCTCCTGTAAAATAATTATTTTAAAATGAGGGGTTTACTTATTCAGGACTGAGATGAGGAGAAATTTCTTTACTCACAGAGTTGTGAATCTTTGGAAATCTCTACCCCACAGAGCAATCGATGCTCAATCATTAAGTTTATTCAAGACAGAGGTTGATGGAATTTTGGTTAATAAGGAAATGAATGGATATGAGGATTGTCTGGGAAAGTGGAGTCGAGGTGGAAGGTCAACCATGTCATTGAGTTGCAGAGCAGGCTCAAAGGGCCAACTGTTATTCATCTTTCTTATGTTCTGGGGAGCGGAGGTGATTGGGTCAGGTTGGTTTAGCATGGGTGTGATTGGGTCAGGTTGGTTTAGAGGTGGGAGCAGTTGTTCTGGCTGGTTTAAAGTGGGGAGGTTAGGTCAGATTGGTTTAGAGTGAGTGTGCTTGGGTCAAAGTAGTTTTGGGTATAGGCAGTGGATCAGCTTGGTTTAGAGTGGATGCAGTCGATCAAGTAAGTTAGGGTGGTTTAGAGCTAGCGCTAACACTGGAGGTGGTGAGAGGAAGCAAGGAAAGTCAGCAATGACGACCCTGAAGTCAATAATGTAGATGTCATTGAGGAAAACAGTATCAGAGTGTCAACTAGCTTAGAGATAGAGCTGGGAGGACGTGATGGTAAAAAAAATACAGATATGCTGTGAAAGTCAGACAATACAGATAGAGATAAAAGGACATTTTGGCCAAAACAGTGTGAAGGAAAAGTGTTATTAGAATTCTGAAACTCACAGAATGTGTGTGCTGACTTTTAGTGTAATATTAATAATTATGATTACTGTAATTTCTTGCTTTTATTATGTTCAATCTATGCAATAAAACCAGATGGAATTAGTGATGTAAAACAGTGTATATTATCTTCCATTTGGTGTATTTGTTGTTGCTGCCCTCTTCAGTTCAAAGTATATTTTTCATTCCAAAGTTTGAAGCTGAGGAACTGCATATTTGTTTTGTCAGCTGTGGACTGGTTCAACACTCTGAAGACTGTCTTTTTTTAATGAAAAGAAGAATTGTACAGCTGGTTAATGTTGATAGATAAAATGGGCAACTAAATAAAACTAGCAAAAAATGCAAGCTGATTATCGAATTCACCTCGGGACTGCTTGGCACCACTACAGTTGGAATATGGTCTTTCATTTCCCGAGGCTTGTTTAGAATCAAAGTCTAACATATAGACTGAAAGTCTTCTTTTAAATCCAGGGAGCATTAATCCATTTATACAGATTAACAACAAATCAAATTGCAGCCATGCTCACATTGCTTTTCTGCAATTTTCAATGGAAACTGAGGTTTGGTTGCATTGATGCACAAGCAATTTGAATTGTTATTCTCAAGTTATTGCAATGTGGCTAAATAATAATTAAAATGTTCTGAATGGAAATATGATTTTTAATCTTACTGATTTCAGAAGGCTACAATTGTTATTAGGATATCTAAAAGCTAATCAGACATTGATTTCTACATTATTTTGTCTTTTAAAAAATAACATTCAGTTGTGATTTGTGTGTTTATACAAAGTACAATATCTAAATTATGATGGACATGCCTGAAATTTGTTATAAACTGGGAGACCACCCAAGATTTGCAGAGAAGGGGCTGACGCTCTGTTGTCTGTCTTCATGTTTCTTTCCCTGGCTCGCTTCTTAAGTTTTTTAATCTTGCGATCTCTTTCTCTGACCTTAGCTCTTCTTTTGTGTTCTGATTTTTTTCTTTCATTTCAGGCTGGGAATGGTGAGGCTTGCAGGGGAAATGTGACCTCATAAGTGCCTATTCCTCCCCTCTCTCTCCCCCCTCTCCATTGCTTATACCTCATCACACCCCACCCACCCCCCATCCACCCCACCGCCTCACCCCACCACACACCCCACGCCCACGTTGCAGTCCCCAGTTCCTTGGCTTCTTATCCTTCATATTATCTCCCGATTCCTGACAGAACACTGTACTCAACCCTCATGCTGCACCTCACTCTTTCACTGCCTGCTAAACCCTGTTTCCTTTGCTCTCCCTCACTCAGATGTGTTTTTTTATTGCTAAAAACACTTTTGAGTGATTTGTAGGACAAAGAAAATACAGCATAAATGTGATGATATTACAGCATAATGACAGAAAACTGTTCATATTAACATTGGTAATCATGTTAAAGCACCACCTACTGGCATAAGGAAATAATAAAAGCAAATAGCTTTTTGAAAGGAATTCCCATCAGGAATATTTATAAAGCAGTTTTCAATAGAGCCCGTGACCCATGTAAGATTTCTATTATGCTATACACACACTGGCTCATGTCTCAAGACATTAATCACACTGAGTTTGAGACTTATAAGAATCAGTGTGATATGCAGAAAGATTTATTAGCATTTTAGGCATCTCTGGGATATGGAAAAACTAGCAGAACATCTGGGGCATGGCAGCAGCAAGAGAGGTTTCAGATTTAAACATGTTTTGAGGCCCATCTCAGTGTCTGGATTCACTGGAGGTTCTGAGATCTGGAAGCGTTGGGGAAGGTGGGTCTGGGGTGGGTCTGGGCTCATGGGCTCCAGTTGCAGGGTAGATTTATTGCAGAGATAGGGCCTTGAGCTGATGACTGGGAGAGAAAAGGAGACCATTGTTTGTTTTACATATAACAAAGAACAAAGAAAATTACAGCATAGGAACAGGCCCTTCGGCCCTCCAAGCCTGCACTGACCATGCTGCCTGACTGAACTAAAACCCCCTACCCTTCCGGAAAGAACAAAGAAAATTACAGCATAGGAACAGGCCCTTTGGCCCTCCAAGCCTTTCAAAGAAAGGCTTCACACAGGTCTCCCTGGGAGAATGGTGTGGACTGCTAGAAGACTAGATTAAAAATCTGGTTTGAGCCAGACGAACACTCCTTCTGCAGCCAAGTGCTGGAAAGGGGCTCACACTTGGGGCCTTCTGGATTAGACACAAAGCCACACCAACTGAGCCACTTGAATTCACAGAGATTATCAATGTGCAGGCAATATTCAAAGATGTTGGAGCCTAACCGTATTAGAGGGAGGCAAGAACTAGCAGTCTTGAGGAGAGGGGAGGGTAGAGGAAAGCTAAATAATGGAGCATTAGGTATCATTGGGTCTTGTTGGATCATTGGGTGCCTCATCCATTCTGTTGCGCCTGTCAGTTCCCCCCTCAAATTACTTTCCTGCCTGCTCCCCAAATCGCGTAATTCCCCAAGAGATTTAAAATTTATCAATCTCAGTCTTAATTACATTCAACAACTGAACAGCCATAATCCTGTTTCAATGGTATTTTTGTGCTTTGTATTTTGCTCTTTCCCCAAACAACATTTTAGATTAATACAAGAGCAAAATACTGTGGATGCTGGAAATCGGAAATAAAACCAAATATTTCTGGAAAAACGTGGCCTGTCAGGCAGATCTGGGGAAAGAAACAAAGTTAATGGCCGGAATTCTCTGGTCTTGCTATCCCCACTACCATTGCCAGCGAGAACAGAGAATTTGGCGCTCAGCCAAATCCCCATTCACTGCAGCAGGACCGGAGAATCCCAGCCTCAGGTGAGGTCAGAAAATTCAGCCAACATTTCAAGTCAAATGACCTTTCATATGAACTTCAGAGTTCTGAAGAGTCACTTGATCTGAAACATTGGCTGAGATTTTTGGGCACCCCCACTGGAGACTACTCACCACTGATCACCGGCGGGATCTTTCAGTCCCACCGAAGCCATTGGGCATTTCCAATGCTCGCCAGCCATGCCACTGGGGAACCCGCCATGAGTGGTCACCTTCAGCAGGACCGGAACAGGTGGATGACCCCAGCTATTAACTCAGATTATCTCCACAGTTGTTGCCTGATGTGCTAACATTTTACATTGTCGCATATGTTCAAAAGGAAATACATTGAAACATAGCATTTGTTGCAAAATAGCCCAAGGCACTCTGTAGCATTTATGTACCAAAACTCTCTTCCTACAATTCCCCATCTTTCAATCCATCTGCAATCAATTATCACAGTGTCTAGCTTGGCCTAGTTCTGAAATTAAAAAAGCACCAATGAGAAACCATCCCATAATAACCTTACCGAACAGTATTTCCAATAGTACTATTCTAAACTGAATTTTCACCTCACTTTGTCCCTGTCTTGTGGGTGCCTTTTCCTGGCCTGATACATCTGTGCAGTACTACAGTGGTTGCAGTATGGCTGGTGGAGGATTGCTGACTTTCACTACAAGAGACTCAGATGGGCTTGAAGGATGACTCATGCAGCTCAGAGCATTGAAGAGGCACCTGTTGCAGCACCTTGGAAGGGGCAGCATCAGACTACACTACCTTGCTGAAAGGCAACAGCAAGAGTACTGATGGGGTGGCAGTGGTGGGACCATGAATGGTCTCCATCCTGAGAAAGGACAATGGACTCATGGAGCTGCAGCCATTAACCTGTGGCAGAGCCTCAGCAATCCTCATAATCTGCTGGCACATAAACTGCTGGGTTATTGGGGAATCCTGCATGCCCCTTTGACCAATGATACCCTCAGGCATGCTGATAGCAGTCTGAGTCTGCATGGCAACAGGCATGGATGTCATGATCTCAGTCCACTGCAGCAGTCAGATGTTGAGCAGCTTCTAACCTATGCTGTAATGGAAGCTGAGATGTTGGTCATCAGATGTTGCATCATATCCGGCTCTGAAAGTACTAATATGAAGTTGGCCACCCCTGCCACATTGGAAAGGATTGGACCCAATATCGGCATGAAACCCTGTGCCAACTTGGAAGCAGATTCTGCCTTGTTCCTTGACATTAACAATAAGCACTATAGCACGCTTGGCCAATGCACCAAATATCTGTGTGTACATGCTTATCAGTGTTCTCCTGTAGGCTGCCCAATCAAAATCCTTATCTGAGTCCTCTGCAGTAGAGCTCATCTGTGACTTTCCCGTTTGGTGGTCTGGCACATGTGCTATGAGTCATAGAGGTATACAGCACAGAAAAAGGCCCTTCAGCCCATCCTGTTAGCGCCAGTCAAAGACAAACCACCCAAAAATTCTAATCTCATTTTTCCAGCACTTGGCCCATAGCCTTATATGCCATGGCATCGCAAGTGCACATCTAAATACTTCTTAAGTGTTATGAGGGTCTCTGCCTCCATCACCCTTTCAGGCAGTGAGTTCCAGGCCCCCATCATCATTTAGGCGAAAAAGTTTTTCCTCGCATCCCCTCTAAACCTCCTGCCCCTCACCTTAAATATATATCCCCGAGTCATTGATCCCTCCATCAAGGGGAAATGTTTCTTCCTGTCTACTATACCTCTGCCCCTCATAATTTTTTACATCTCAATCATGCCCCCCTCAGTCTCCTCTGCTCCAAGGAAAACAACTCCAGTCTATCCAATCTCTCTTCACAACTAAAACTCTCCAGCCCAGGCAACATGCTGCTAAACCTCCTCTGCACCCTTTCCAATGCTATCACATCCCTCCTATAATGTGGATTCCAGAACTGCACACAATACTCTAGCTGTGGCCTAACCAACGTTTTATACATTTCCAGCATAACCTCCCTGCTCTTAAGCTCTATCCACCTGTCCTGGTACCTTAAGGGACCGGTGTACATGAACATTAAAGTCCCTATGATCCTTGGTGCTTCTCAGAGTCCTACAGTTCATCATGTATTTCCTTGCCTTGTTTGTTCTGCCCAAGTGCAGCACCTCACACTTATCTGGATTGAATTCCATTTGCCACTGATCAGCCCATCGGACCAGCCCTTCTATATCCTCCTGTAATCTAAGGTTATCTTCCTCACTACTTACCACCCTACCAAGTTTTGTATCATCTGTGAACTTACTGATCAATCCTCCTACATTCAAGTTTAAGTCATTTATATGAACCACAAATAGCAAGGGTTCCAACACTGATCCCCGTGGGACCCCACTGTTGTGGCTGCAGCCTTGTTAACTCAGCAGATGCCCATCCAAACTACACACTCAGTCAGTTACAGTGTCAGTATCTAAGCTGGCAGCTGAGTTTGTCAGTCCAAATGATCGCAGTTCTTCATTGGCGGTCTCTTGCCCTTCATTGCGAGGCTACACTGGCTGGCAAGATGGTAGATTGAAGATATATGGAATATTTACAAAGGGAGTGTTAGGAAGGGGAAAAGGGCTTTGGGTGGAGAACAAGAGGTTCACAGTCCTGTTCACCTGTTTACCTGTCAGTGAGTGCATTGCAATATGTTTTGGTGATGTGCCTGCCATTGCCGAATAGCTGGAGGTGTATGACAGCTGCAAGGTGTGCTTCTGAAGCTGACAACATTGGTAATTGTGTGAGGGTTGAGGTGGAACAACTAAATGCTTGAGAGAAGTTTTGATTGCTGAGTGATGGGGCTATGGTGAAAGGTTGGTGGTGCAGTGAGTAGAAGATGTCACTGAAGATGTATTCACTGACCTTGACCAGTTGTGTGAGGTCATTAAATTTTCACCTATTCTACAACCAGGTCCCTGGGGACAGACTTTGGGAATTGGCATCCCTGGCCACCATTCCTTCACAGGCTTTCTGTGGAGGCATGGACTCTCTGCTTCCTTCAACTTCCATTGCTAAGGCCACCAGCCTTGCACCCAAGAACTGGGAGCCCTCTCTCTGTCCTGCTGCTCTATTGTCCATCCTCTTTGTTCCACCAATATCTTCCTGACTTTGTTCCAGCAGTTGCTGTAATCTGGGTGCATCTCCCTTTTAAGAGGAACAGGCTACCTGTAAGTAGCGCTGGCTAGTTGTTCATGGTGGTAGCCACACACACTGCTGGGGCCCTCTGCCAGGCACGCTGCCAATCAACAATGGTTTCTGTGCTGAGTTGTATGCTTCAAGCATGTTGATGAGTAAGCAACACAAAGTTAGCATACTGCCTATCTCAACAGGACTGAATGGAGGGTAATTGTGCATATGACCCCTGTACCTTTTATTCTGCCGAAACAATAGTTTTCCACAGAGTTGGTCTCAGCATATGCCAAATAGGGCGGCAAAAATAAGCCATAGCTCCTTTTTAGATCAGTTAACAATAGCTAATTCTGGAAAAGCACAAGCATGTGGTCATCAGATGAAGTCAAGATTGACCTCAGTATGGCAGTCCCAAAGGGTAAAGTATCGATTCACATTTATTGCTCAGCTTGTACCTGAAAAAAAGAAATCCAAAACAATCCAAATCCAAAGCAATCCAATCATTAAATGATTGTGGTTGTTAATAATCTGTTACCAATATGATTTGAAGAATAAAGATAAGAAAATTGGAGGTGAAAATATGCATTCTAATTCAAGTAAGCTAGAAAGTGAAAATGTTAAAATCACCTGCAGCTACAGACTCTTAAATATGCATCAGTAAATATATTCCACAAATTAAAAAAATGATAATAAGCTCACACATCGCTGTGCTCTGTATCTAGGCCATTGCAACAATTTCCTATCTTACTCAAAGTGCTCTGTTATAAAGTTTGACAGCAAATTACTGAATGTTGCCCAGAAGGAAGCTCTTGACTGCTTCCAGAATGGCATCGATACTGAGGTTATGCATGTCCTCCTTTGTTTTGTGTCAGAGGAAGCAAGGACAGAATAAAATATGTGAACTATAGCACAAACAAATGTCATGCAAAAGTCCTGTTCGGATTAATTGAGCATGAGAATTATTACTGTTGTTATATTTAAGATGTGCCTACACCCAATCCCTATGTGAACTGCAGCCAAGAAATTTGTTACTTTAAGTCATATGGAAATAATGATTAATTAATCATTGGAGGATTTTGTTTGTTAGTAATCTGCTACCAGTCTTCACAGTCAGCAGAATTCAGTGTGGTTCAACAAATTAATAACTGAAAGTCCAAATGCATTGGGGTTGCTGTTGAGCGCGTGAGCACCCAGTGCTACTATTGCAATGTGCATAGCATAACAAAGTGCAGTGAAACAGCATTTTTGATTTCTTGCATATAGCCGTATGCCGAGCTGTGTCTTTACTGAAAGTTCACTGTGAATCGTTAAACCTCAATTTGCAGGCAGCACAGTACAGGACTTAAAGCAAAACGGGAGATCTGTATTTTGGCTGACATTTATCAATGGCAGGACAGGTATAATTAACAGATGCTTCCCTTTAGTTGGAGGACACTCCAAATATATTGCTTAAGCTGATGTCTGTCCAAATTAATTCTGGGGGTTGACAGAAAGTAATAGCGATTTAAATAACAATGGTACACCCAACAGCAACTGTCGTCAGCCGATTGGGTAAACATACCATGCGCTTATTAGGTTCCTCACTGAAATGATAGCCATGATGTGGAGATGCCAGCGTTGGACTGGAATGGGCACAGTAAAACGTCTCACAACACAAGGTTAAAGTCCAACAGGTTTATTTGGATTCATGAGTTTTCAGAGCACTGCTCCTTCGTCGGGTGAGTGAGTCACTCTCCTGATGAAGGAGCAGTGCTCCGAAAGCTTGTTATTCCAAATAAACCTGTTGAGCTTTAACCTGGTATTGTGAGACTTCTTACTGTGCTCAGTGAAATGACACACTAAAGAATCAAGGGTGAGGTTGTTCTGGTCCATTTGCCAGAGACCATTGCTGCTTGTTTCAGGGATGGCAGAGGATTCATTCGGTGACCTTCACACAAAGGCTGCAACAGGTTTGAGGGTAGCCGTGACAGAGCTTCTGGGTCAGCAGCACTACAGTGAGATCAAGCAGAGGCTGCAGATGGTGTGAGCTTCATGCCTTGCCCTCTGCCAAGTTTGGAGTTAGTATCAGTGGTTGTGTATAACTGCGTTCAGGCAATTTGCCTGCCATTGCTGAATAGTTGGAGGTATGTGGAAGTAGCAAGAGATGGATATGATGTTCGCATCATTGGTAGGTATGAGAGGGCGAGGTGAACTATCTGGGTGTTAGGTGTGAGTTCTGAGTACATATCACTGGTGCTGGATGAATGATGGACTATTCACGCATTAAGCAGTGAGGGAGGTTGATGGTTTGGGAGTTTGATGATGTCATGTGAAGTTGCATTCACTGATGTTGACCATCTGAGGTCATTAGACTTCAGTGTGACTCTGCTGCCAGATCCTCAGGGAGTTCTCTTCCCTGGTCATCTGCTCCCAGTGCCTTCTGAAAGTGATCCTTGAAATCTCCTGACTCCTCGCAGGTTCATGGATTCTATCCTCCAGCCGACCTGTGTCATTAATGCCTCCTATGCTTCATTCATTAATCTGGATCCCTTTGTCTGCCCTGGTATTCAGTTTGCAAACATTTTCAATGCAATCATCTTTTATCTACCTTCTCTTTTAGAGGCAGCCTGCCTTTAGAAGAAATACCTGCACCACGGGTGGGATTTTCCAGCTGCACTCACCCCAAGACTGGAAAATCCCACCCAAAGTCAACGGACCTTTGCATGGTCCCCCCCCCCCAGCCCCCCCCCCCCCCCCACCCCCATGCGCTAAAATTGCCGTGGCGGGCTGGACAGGAAAATTCCATGTGTAGTCACTGTCAGGACATCCTATTGTGTCCAGACCTCATGGAAAACATTCAGAAGAGGTAACCAGCAATGAAGGTGAAGGAACCTGTGCCCCAATCATTCAAATGAGGTAGTTGAATGAATTTTGAGTCTTACCCACCTCAACCTGAACAGGTGTGGGCATGCTACAAAGAATGGCCCAGCATCCAAAACCAAGCAGAATAAATTTATGCCTAAAAAAGAGGAAGACCAGACTGTGATCCAATATTCCCCCAGTGTGTAACCAGATTTCTCCATCGACAGAAACCTAGCATCACTGATGTGTGTTCCAGATGGTAATACAAAATAGAAGCTTACCATTTGTTTCCCCCCTTCCCACTGTTTTCAGGATCCATATTGTGAAGCAGAGAGGAAAATTTGCTTTGGAAGTACAATTCCAAAATTTTATGGCCCTGATTTTCACTCTGGATTTGAGTGCCCAGAGGATGGAACATTGCTGGCTCCACACTCTCAATTTTTAAAAATGGCTGCTGATCTTCTTACTTTTGGTCCGGGGATGGAAGGTGGTGAGTGGGATAGAACAGGAGTCAGGGAGGGCAACAGCAAAAGCAGTGAGGGATTGGTGATGTGACTCAGGCACAGATAAAAACTGGGCCCTTCTGAAGGTTTGAGGTAGCTCGGCAACAGTGAAATGCCTGTCCCTCTTTGCCTTGTCAGGTGAGTGTCCGAACTGTCAACGTTGTCCAACTGTTAGCTGATCCTGAATGGATGGCCATTCATGGGTTTTCCCTATGGTAGAATTGTCATTGCTGCTGCTGAATTAATACTGAACCAGCCATGAAGATGACATTGTCTTGCCGTCACTACCTGGTGCAGAAATAATGCAGTCACGTAGTTTGCTGCCAAGACATAGTGGGTGGATGAATGATGAACAGTGCCATGTGCATTACCTCCATCATTTTCCCTTTTGCCACCCATTCATCAGGATGCACCCACACTGTTGACCCTTGACCAATCCCTCACAGCTACACACTGGCACAACATAATAGTTCGACTAAGAGTGAAAACCAATAGGGCTGGCACTGATCCTGGAGCACAGCATGCTATCTAGGAGTTACAGCCAGAACCTTCATGGCACTAAGGATTCATGTGCAGCCATTTTTTTCTTTATTTATTTATTCTAGGGATGTAAACATCATTGGATAGGCCAGCATTTATTGTCCATTTTCATTTGCCCTTGAGAAGGTGATGATGAGCTGCCTTCTTGAGCAGCTGCATTCCATGTGGTGTAGGTACACCACAGTGCTGTTAGAGAGAAAACCTTACCTGTAATCATTGACGATATGGTGAGAACACTTGTAAGAGCCATGGCAGCTGCAGGGGACATTGCACAGACATGAATGGAGACCTTGTGATCACAAATCATTTGGACATTGATTGGAGGACTTCTGATTGATAAAGGTTTCTGTATGTTGAGTTGGGGCCTTTATGGCAGCATAGGTTCACTCAATAACACCCTGCACCTGAGGGAAGCCTGTTAATTGGGCAAAGCTTGCAACTCTCTGTTTCTGAGATGCCCAATCTATAGAGAAATTAATGTGGCTCCCCAACATGAGCAAGTAGGTCATTAGTCACAACCTTAATGCAGCTATGTGCTACTGACTGGGTTATACCAGACGGGTCTCCTAAGGGATATGGGGAGCAGGTGGGTAAGTGGAACTGATTCGCTTCAGATCAGCCATGATCTTGTTGAATGGCGGGGCAGGCTCGAGGGGCTAGATGGCCTACTCCTGCTCCTATTTCTCATGTTCTTATGAGCACTGGAAAGATCCTGAAGCATAGATGTTGAAAGTGATGGTTACCTTCACAGCCACTGGCAGGAAATGGTGGTTGATGGATTGTGGTTCAAGTTGCTGCTGGATCAACAATAAATGTCTGTCACCACCTCACGTCTCAGTCTCCGTCACCTTTGGCACTGGTTCTCCATCACATTGAGGTAGGATGTCCTAAGTATGTACATCTTTCTATTATGATTCAGTTAGGGCACAGTGGTACAGTGGTTAGCACTTCTGCCTCACAGCGCCAGGGAACCGGGTTCAATTCCCAGCTTGGGTCACTGTCTGTGTGGAGTCTGCATGCTCTCCCCATGTCTGCATGGGTTTCCTCTGGGCGTTCCGGTTTCCTCGCACTGTTCAAAAGACGTGCTGGTTAGGTGGATTGGCCATGCTAAGTTCTCCCTCAGTGTCCCCGAACAGATGCCGGAGTGTGGCGACTAGGGGATTTTCACAGTAACTTCATTGCAGTGTTAATGTAAGCCTACTTGTGACACTAATATAATAAATTTATAAAATAAACTTATAAACTTAGACAAGGTTTGAAATCCCAGTTGCTTACTTGGAAAATGAAGCCACAAGAGTCCACAGTTTTAAACAAAGTAAACTATACTATGCAAAGTCAAAAAAGGAAAATAATTTACAATATCATCTTATACTCTGACATTCAGAATTAACTTGTGATAAGTAAGAATCAACAAACTGTGATTGAGCAAACTGAATGTGAAATGGTAGATCTCATGAAGAGAAATCCATGGATTTCTCAGCAATCCACCAGCGACCCACTCAGAAATCAGTGACTATTTTGAGTCACAACATCTCATTTAAACTCTCTCTCTCTGAAGAGGGATCTCAACTTCTTGCTTTCAAAGATCTGACTTCTGAACTCCCTCAATAACTGATCACTTCACCATGGTTCAATCTCTCCTCCTGAGATTGCATTGCATGTGATTTACAAAGCTACACTCCTGCCCCTAATTACTGGCACACTTCCAACTCTTCTGCAGACAGCTAGCTTCACTAAGCTACCATTGTCAATTGGTTTCTTTAAGCTTCCTTGGCTGCACCAAGCTATAAGTGGCTCCCATGGCTTCCCTGAGCCCTAATTCCTCTCCAGCATGGAACCCGCAAACCTCCGCCACCTTCTCAGCTCCCCAAGACTTCTCCTGAGCCCTAACTGCATCAGATGACTCACAGAGTTTCTATGTGCAATGCAAACCATACAAGGTCTAAACTGCAGATACCTCCTCTCCCAGCAAACACACAGATAATTTGAAAGCAGAGATCTTTTTAAGATCCACCCTTCTCACAGGGTAGTACGTGGTTGTCCTGTCTCTCCTCTTCCTCCTCCTTGCTGGTGTGTGGACCGCAGCCTTTTCCGCTTGACATTCTATCTTCCCTCTTGCCTCTGGCTACTCATGATGGCTAGCTACTATGGCCTCTGTGTGCTAGGCCTATCTTCTGTGTTCTTTTGCGTGAAGTGCTAAATGCCCTTCTCCAACACAAAGTCCTTCTTGGCAACTGAGTGTATGAGTCAGTAGAAGCAAAAATAATTACCTTGTGAAACCTGGATCCCCACACCCCTACTCCTTTGGTTTAAGGTAAGACAGTGGGAAATTATTTTGTGATATTTCTGGGGCAGTGGAAAAAATGTTTGAAAGCAAATTAAACAGGGGTATCTTCCCTCCAAAGGGATCCCTGGCTATCGAAAGAAGTATACCAAGTTCAGATGTGCTTTTACCAATTGTACATTGCACACTTTTGGTTTGATGCTCCGAGGTTCCCAAAGTCTGACCAGAATGGCTCCGAAAGCTTGTGTGGCTTTTGCTACCAAATAAACCTGTTGGACTTTAACCTGGTGTTGTTAAACTTCTTACAGAATGGAGTTAGCAGATAATTTAAATGGCCAGCAATCTCTGTAAGATGCATGAATGTGTGAAATACGCACCGGCCTCATTCCCACTAGGTAACCACACTACCTCATCATATTTCTTTTATCATAGACACATAACTTGTTTCTAAAACCAAATCTGATTGATGCTGGAGATCTGAAATAAAAACAGAAAGTTCTGAAAAAACTCAGCAGGTCATGAGTCATCCCTGAAGGGAGAAATAGTGTTAAAATTTATAGCCCAATATGATTCTTCTTCAGAACCTTAGTTGTCTTTGTAGTATTTCTAGATGAGTAATCCAGAGGCCCAGGTCAATACTCCAGCGACACAGGGTCAAATCCCACCATGGCAACTGGTGGAATTTAAATTCAATTAATAAATCTGGAATTTAAAACTAGCCTTGGTAATAGTGACAATGAAACCATTGTTGGTTACTGTTTGAAAAAAAATATCCAATTCGCTAAGGTCCTTTCGAAAAATGAATATGCCCTTTTTACCTGGTCTGTCCAACATGTGACTCCAGACCAAGAGCAATGTGGTTGACTCTTAAACAGCCAAGGAATCTGCTCAGTTGTATCAAACCGCTACAAAGTCTAAAAGGAATAAAACCAAATGGACCACCTGGCATTGACCTAGGCACCAGAAATGACAATGGCAAACCCAGCCCTGCTGACCCTGCAAATCCATACTAAAATCTGGAGCCTTGTACCAAAATTGGGAGAGCTGTCCCACAAAGTAGTCGAGCAGCAGCCTGATATAGTCATATTTACTGAATCAAACCTTGCAGACAACGTCGCAGACACCACCATCACCATTCTGGACATGTCCTGTCCTACCGGCAGAACAGACACACTGGAGGATGGTGCCATACAGTTGGAAGGGAGCTGCCCTGCAAGTCTTGAACATTGACTCTAGATCCCATGAAATCTCATGGCACCAAATCAAGTATGGCGCTGATTATCACCTACTGAACACCTTTGCTGATGAATCAATATTCCCCCATGTTCAGCAACAATTGGGCACAGAGTATACTGTGTATGGGGATGGGGAGGATGGAGCTTCAATGTCCATCACCAAGAGTAGCTCAGTAGCACTACTATTGAGTAAGCTGACTGAGTGCTAAAGGACCTCGCTGCTAGACTGGATCTGCAGCTGGCAGTGAGGGAAATAACAAGAGGGAAAATCCTATTTGGCCTTGTCTTTACCAATCTACCAGTTACAAATGCATCTGTTAATAACAGTATTGGTAGATTAATTCTTGTGGAGACATAGCCCCATCTTCACATTGAGGGTATCAACCCTTTTGTTGTGTAGCCACCATCATCATGCTAGATGGCATAGATTTTGAACAGATCTGGCAGCTCAAGACTGAGCATCCATGAAGTGCTGTGGGCCATCAACAATAGCAGAGTTGTATTCAACCACAATCTGTAACTCTATGGCCCGGCATATCCCCTACTCTACTATTACTATCAAGGCAGGAGATAATCCTGGTTCAATGAAGACTACAGGATGGCGTGTCGGGAGCAACACCAGGCAGAGCTGAAAATGAGGTGTCAACCTGGTAAGGCTATAACACAGCACTACCTGCGTACCAAACAGTAGAAGCTGCATGTAATAGGCAGAGATAAACAATCCCACAGCCAACAGAACAAATCTCAGCTCGAATTCCTGCCACATCTAGTCATGAATGGTGGTGGACAATCAGTTTGGGTTCCAGCAAGGCCAATCAGCTCCTGACACATTATAGTTTTGGTTCAAACATGGAACATGGACCTCCGGAGGTAAGGTAAGATGACTGCCCTTGACACCAAGGCCACATTTGACCAAGTGTGGCATCAAGGATCCTTAGAAAAACTGAATTCAATGGGAATCAGGGGAAAACTCTCCACTGGCTGGGGACATACTGGACAAAGGACGATGATTGTGTTTGCTGGAGGTCGATCATTTCAGTCCTGGGGCATCATTGAAGGAGTTCCTCAGCATAGTGTCCGCAGCTCAACCATCTTCACTTGCTTCACCAATGACATTCCCTCCATCATAAAGTCGGTTGTGGGAATGTTTGCAGATGATTGCACAATGTTCAGCACGTTCTCAACTCCTCGGATACTGAAACTCTCTGTGTCCATATGCAGTAAGACTTTGACAATATTCAGGTTTGGGCTGATAAGTGTCAAGCTACATTTGGGCCAAGTTCCATGTTCAACAAGAGAGAATCTAACCATCTCCCCTTGATAGTCAATGGCATTGTGAATGCTGAATCCCCTACTCTTAAGATTCTGGGGGTTACAATTTACCAGAAACTGAATTGGAACAGCCATATAAATACTGTGGCTACAAGAGCAGATCATAGGCTGGAAATTCTACAGCAAGTTACTCACCTCCTGACCCTCTAAAGCCTGTCCATCATCTACAAGGTGCAAGTCAGGAGTGGGATGGAATACTCTCCACTTGCCTGAGTAAATGCAGCTTCAACAAAAAGTGCGACACCATCCAGGACAAAGCAGCCCACTTGATTGGCACCCCATCCACCACGTTCGACATGCACTCCATCCACTTCTGATGCACTGTGACAACAGTGTGTACCATCTGCAAGATGTACATCAGCAAGTCAGCAAGACTCCTTCATCAGCACCTTCCAAACCCACGTCCTCTACCAACTTAGGCAGCAGATACATGGAAACATCACTACCTGCAAGTTCTTCTCCAAGCCACACACCATCGAGACTTGGAACTATATCGCCATTCTTTCACAGTCGCTGGATCAAAATCCTGGGACTCCTCCTCTAACAGCACTGTGGGTGTGTACCTACACCACATGGCCTGCGGCTGATCAAGAAGGGGGCTCACCACTACCTTCTCAAGGCTAATTGGGGATGGGCAATAAATTCTTATTTAGGCAATGACACCTGCATCCCATGAACGAATAAGTAAAAATCATTTGCTTCAGTGAACTCCATTAGCAATTTATTCCAAGTTACACTTTGTATAAAATGTTTTGCCTGAATTTCCTTCTTACTTTACTTCTCATGCTCTCATATGTAAATTAAGATGCAATTCTGAACACCTCAATGGTATGAGTAATGGCACAGTAGTCAGCCAGAGTTTAACTTATGCTGCATAAAAGTAATGGTCACACATGGAAGGTTCTCTGGAGTCCAAACCATACCTGTAGTTAATCAAAACTATTGGGATTCATTAAATATTGACCTTTCAAAAGTTCTGAAGACTGTCTTAAATTAAATTAAAACAAATGAAATCAGTGACTTCAAGTCTCCTGCCTTGATAAAATGACCTTTCTGTTCTATTTCTGAAGTTCTTAAATTGGTTTTCTCGTTTCTTTATTTCTTTCATTGTTCATGTTCATCAAATGTTCATTATTCTCTTCTGTTTTCACTTTCGTTACCTAATGTTTCATTACCAATAGATCTATTTGATCACTATGGAGACTTAAGCAATCATTAATTCAATAAGTCCATTTTATTATTTCTATCTATATAATAATTAAATCATAAATTTTAACTAAATATTCTTTTCAATTAGCTTTTTTTGTTAATTTACTGATTTACATTATTTAAAACTCGCTTGGCTGACTCCGGTTTGATATTGAGTGAGCAAAGTCAGTTTAAATGGGCACGGTCGATTATGATTTGGGAAGAGTCGCTCCAATGTCAACTGTCAGTCAATCTAATATCAGTCACGGTCATTGATTTAAACGTCCCACTGTTATCCACTGATTAAATTGGCCAGTAGAAGTTTTTCTTTACTGCTTAGGTCACGAAGATCTCACAGTGAAAGGACACCACAATAATTTCAGGAGCTTAGCTGCTACAGTTTCCATCTGGATTTAATGAAAGTGCCTAAATATCACTGCCTCACAGCTATTTATGTTCAAGATAAGTTCGTTTTTAATCAACCATGTTTAGACATTGTAATATGGGTGAAATTAAGTATTTTGTGAAGCAGTGCTATAAGCTGTGAAAAGCCTTCGGTTTTACTTAGTTTATAAAATCAAATATTGTCGCCATGCTAAAATGGGAATAGATCTATTGACAATGCAAAATATTACCAAGAAATGTGAAATGTCTTCTCTTCATAAGCACTGATAGTAGGTTACTAAAGTGCTGGGGCTTGTTCTTAAACTCTGAAGCAGAATATTATTTCAATGGACCCACTTCCAGATGGAATCCTTCATTTGACATAAACATTCCAGGTAAAGGTCAGTAATGGAAGCTGGACAATTCTCAACTCTGACACAGATTTTGTCAAATTTGAACAAATAGGATCTTGCAGTTATGAAATTACCCCCAGCCATAAAGAAGCACAAGTTCCCACAGGCTTAAAGACGAGTAGTGTCATTCAATAACCTCTCAACTCCTGCAAATTAAAAACACATGACTTAACTTGGGGGGATCTTGGTTCATGGGCTGAGCAGAAACGATACATTCATGAAATGGTACAATGTAGTCACAGAGTCCAAACGGGACTTGCGGGTGAGTGCTATATATGTATTTTCTGGTATGTAAAAATCCAATTGAAAATAGACATCATAATGACAGAAAACTGTAGGGAACACCTGCAATTTCCCAATCTTTTCTCCCAATGGGTGAGGTACCCTGCTAGAAGCACATATCCGTCCAAGTGATTTTTGTGTGTGCCTGCAGCCAGTTGCACAACCAGTTTTGTTCTCGTGTATTACCCACATATTGCAAAAAACAAATTTTCTATCTATTTCAGATCGCTTTATCTTAAATGTGATTTCAATGTGACACAAGCATGGGCATTTGCATGATAAATGAGAAGGGACCTCAGTAGCTGAGAGAGGTAAGAAGATTTCAAGGGCAGCTGGAATTTGTAACAGAATGATTGTGGACCCGAGGGGTGAATTTGGTCTTTGGTGATAGCCTGAAATGGGGAATTGTGAATCAGGAGTCCATATATAACTCTGCCTAATTTCAAGCAGAATTTACCCAGGCAACAGATTATTGGCAGACATGTTGACTTGCTACTGTGATGAATTAGGAATAACCCATTCTGTAAAAACACTCCAGTCAAGAACATAGGAGATGATACCAGAGTGAGAACAATGGCCACCTAAGCACTCTCCAGACTTTTACTAACCAAATAAATATAAATGATCATTTCAGGGAAAGTTTCAAGACCAATTAAAATGATTTAACGCTGTTTAATAATTAAACAGACCTTGGTGGAATTTTGCGGCCCCACCCACCGACGGGGTCTTCTGGTCCTGCAGAAATCAATGGACTTTTGGCTGGCTCACTGCACGCACGACGCGGGAACCTGCCGGGGGCAGAGGCAGGGCCGGAAACCCCTTTTGCTAAATTCATTGTCCTTGCTATGAATTTGAAGCATAGCTGGCACCTCTAAATTATCCTAAATTACCTCAAACCAGCAACCAGCCCAATTAGGTTTCTGACCATTAAATGTGCACAATTACTTTACTGTAAAATCTCACAAAAATGTGGCCACCACCGTACTGCCATGCCGCAGTCTTTTGGGACCCCTGTACTGCTCTCACACTTTTTTCACTATATAGGATTCAGCTGAAGGAATCTTTCTTTGAAAAAGTAGACAAGTTGCACAGGTATCAAATTTCGAAAGCTGGTCACCTCTTAGCCATTAAAAAAAGGCAAAGAAGAAAACCACACAGCATGGGGCTTTGAGCTGGGATGGAAAGATCGAAACAGTCAGGAAGATATCTCTCAACTTTTACCTGTTTACCAATTCAGGACAGCACCCTAGGGAATATAGCACGAATACAGTAATTGACTTTATGACTAAACTGTGTCAAATCTGATGCCCATTTTACACTGTTTTAGTGCTAAATTAAATTTGAGCCTCATTTCTAAATAGTAGGAGAATTCTCCCCAATGATAATTTGCATTTATCCCTCAAACAACCAACAGCAATAAAGCAGATTACCTGATCTTTATCACATTGCTGTTTTGGGAATATTTGAGTACATGCTCAAAATGACTCCTGCATTAAGATATAGCTCTTGGGGCTAAAGGGATCAAGGGATATGGGGGGAAGGCGGGACCAGGATATTGAGTGGAATTCTCCGGTCGCGCTTGCCCCAAAACTGGAGAATCCTGCCCAAGGTCAATGGACCATTACATGGTCCACCCCAACCCCCTGCCCCACCCGCTACATTTTCTGTGGCAGGCAGGATGGGAGAATTCCCCCCATTGATTTTGATGATCAGCCATGATCAAAATGAATGGCGAAGCAGGCTCAAAGGGCCGAATGGCCTACTCCGGCTTTTTTCTATGTTTCTATGTGTCCTACATTACAACAGTAGCTACGCTTCAAAAATACTCCATTGGCTGTAAAGTACTCTGGGGTGATCTGAGGTCACGAAAGGCGCGATAAAAATTCACGTCTCTTCACTTATTAGCCGTGGCTAATAAATATGTATTTAAACTGATGCAGAGCCTTTGTAGTATTAACACTTGTTGAAAGTTAAGCAATTTTAAACATATATTTCTAAATGTAAAAACAGATTGTAAAGCACAAGTCCATTTTAAAGCTGTGGCTCCGCAGCTGTGGTTCACAGGCAAATATATTTGACACAAACTAGCCTGTTGCATCAAAGGTGTTCGGAACAAGATTGATGAAATGGCCGAGGTGTGCTTTTGATCTTATTTTGAAAGAGTGCAATCGTAAGATATTTTTTAAAAATGGATTTCTAAAGCTCCATTCTGAAAATCATGTAAAATTATCTGGGAATTGTCAGATCATAAAAGGAATCCATTCCTCTCACAGAAAATGAGATTACTTGCTGGTCTGAAATGATATAAGTGGAGGATTATGATCAAAGCTTCCATTGACTTCCGTATGTAATGTTTTAATTTATATATTCTAACCACTGTTTCCTGATGTGATGTCACATTATTCTATATTCCTGGCCTCTGTCTCCTTGGGGAGGGTCTTAGCATACAAGCATATCAGTAAAGGACACAGCAAGCCTGTCTCATCCAATCGTGGTCCACCGATGTGTACCATTAACACATTTGCACTGCATTGCCATATTTCTTGGGACCGACAAAGAGAATCAGAAGAAATCCTTGGCCAATACATGGGATTGGGTGAAATTGTATTTGCATAGTTGGTAAGTAAATACATGTGGTGAACCATATGCCACCATTAAGCTTCTACTCTTTCTTGATCTTCCTAACCCTGTCGCTTCAGCGTGATGCTTCCCTGACATCCACAGCACTTGGCAGCCTCAGGCATTTGGCAGAGGTGCCCATGAAAAACAGTAGACATAATTAGTGTATGGCATCAAAATACAAAATTTCACATTGCACTCTGTGGTGAACCATCGTTGGTTCCCACTGGATAGTACTGAGCCAGGGTCTGGCCAGTACTACAAGGATGTACATATGTTACTGTTGGGTTGTGCTACTTGTTGCTGTTGGGGTTAGGGTGGGGTTGTTACACCTTTGTACTGTAGTGTTGTGGTACATCCCAGTCGGGCTCCGCCTCCTGGGAGAGGTATAAAGGTCCCTGCTCTGGCTGGGACCCCTCAGTCTGGGACCGTGTATATAATTAGTGGCTGCTTCATTACAGTAAATAAAAGCCTTTATTTCCCGAGCATCTAGCCTCGTGTTTGATAACGCGCATCAATTTTATTTACTGTTGTTAAACTCTCGTCGAAGAAAAAAAAAGAGAGTATGGAGCAGATCCTGAAGCCGGACCGCCTTACACTAGATCCATGTGCGGTGGGCGCCTCTAACACCTTCGACCACTGGCTGAAGTGCTTCAAAGACTACCTGGCAGCCTCCGCAGCGGTCACCACAGATGATGACAGACTCCGGGTCCTCCATGCGAGGGTAAGCGACACTGTCTACCTCGCGATCCGTGCGGCCACCGATTACACAAAGGCCCTCGAGCTTCTGAAGAAGCGTTATATCAAACTGCCCAATGAAATACACGCTCGTTACCTCTTAGCCACTCGATGACGGCAGTCTGGCGAAACGATGGAGGAATATGCGAACGAGCTCCTACAGCTAGCCAGGGGCTGTAACTGCAAAGCTGTGTCGGCTGAGCAGAGCATGAACGACCTCGCCCGAGATGTGTTTGTGGCGGGAGTCGGATCGTCGTACATTCGACTTAAACTATTGGAGAAAGGTAACCTTGACCTTACCCAGGCAATCGAGCTAGCGGAGAAGCTGGAGACGGCCTCCAAAAGCTTAGTATTGTATCCGGAAGACCACGTGGAGACAATGTGGCAGGAGCAGTCGCCAATCTCTCCTCGTCCCTCGGGTTCGAAATGCTGCGTAATGGCGTGCTCACACTCGGGCCAGACGACGGCAGCAGCTCCAGGCGGCCCACGGTGTTACTTCTGTGGGGGAGCGAAGCATAATCGGCAACAGTGTTCCGCTAAGGCTGTGTTGTGCTCCGCCTGCGGTAAGAAAGGGCACTATTCGAAAGTGTGCCGATCTAAATCTAGGAACGGCAGTGCGGCCTGCGATTCTTCAGAGCTCGGCTCTTCGTCGTCGAAATCATCGAGGGGTTCGTCCACGTGCGAGGCCAGGACGACGCCATTACGGTCGATGGAGTCGGAGGTGTGTGACCACCAGGGGTCGCTGAGTTTGGCGCCATCACCCACGTGCGACCTATGGAAGCGGCCATGTTGGTCGGCACCGACCGCGAACGACCAGCAGGGGTCCTCCTCATCGATTTCAGCTGCCGGCAGTGGCGCTCATGAACCAACGGTGGTGTCGATCATCCTGGACCAGGCCAAGCCTCATAGACTTGACAAATCTATGATGAACATCCAGCTTGCCTGAGTCCAGAGGATGGTCGCCACTGCAGGGCGTGTCAGGACCCCATGGACTACCGTCACCTCAGGGTCAACCGGCCTGTGGGTCCTTGGAAGAACAGCTGGACGCCGCCTTGGGGAGAACGCCACCGCAAGTGCCCACTCCGGTGTCACCGCCGGTATTGAGGAGGTCATAACGACGGTGCGGTCCCCCTGACCGTCTGAACTTATAGACTGATGACACTTTATTCTGTTTTTTTTGTACCCCGCCGGCCTTTGTTCTCAAAGGAGGGGTGAATGTGGTGAACCATCGTTGGTTCCCACTAGATAGTACTGAGCCAGGGTCTGGCCAGTACTACAAGGATGTACATATGTTACTGTTGGGTTGTGCTACTTATTGCTGTTGGGGTTAGGGTGGGGTTGTTACACCTTTGTACTGTAGTGTTGTGGTACATCCCAGTCGGGCTCCGCCTCCTGGGAGAGGTATAAAGGTCCCTGCTCTGGCTGGGACCCCTCAGTCTGGGATCGTGTATATAATTATTGGCTGCTTCATTACAGTAAATAAAAGCCTTTATTTCCCGAGCATCTAGCCTCGTGTTTGATAGCACGCATCACACTCACAATCTTCCAGTCTGAAGGATGAGCTGGTGTAGGGTCCTCATATGAATGTGCACTGCCAATCTCAGTGTCGCTGCAGGTATGGTCCCGATCATCTCCAGCTAGCTGCAGAGCACATTCCTTTGCTGAGTGAGGGCTCTGATCTCTGCCATGCCCCCACTGATCCAGATCTCTCTCTCTCTTGTAATGGGCTAGCTTGGCCTGCATAAAGAGAGATGGAGAGAGTGTGAGCATGAGGCATGCCAAGGCAGATGATAAGGATAGCTGTGTATGTACTGAGTGTTCGGGATGAGTACGCAAACTGCACAGGATATGAGGCGAGATGGAGATGTCAAAATTCCACCCTTAGTCTCCAGAATGGAAAATTTCACCCTCTGCTCTTGTTATACCATTTCATTAACAAATGTACAAAGGTGTTAACATACACACTGTGTGAAAACATGCAGTCAGCTCACATGTCCAATGCTGGCATAGAATCAAGCAACAGAAAAGGAGGCCATTTGGCCCATTGTGTCTGTACCTGCTCTTTGTAAGAGCCATCCGATGAGTGCCATTCCCCTGCTCTTTACCCTTGGCCCTGCAAATTCTTATTTTTCTAATTTAAAAAATTATTCAAAGGTATCTAATTCCCTTTCAGAAGTTACTATTTAGATGCTTCCACTAAAGGGCGGCACGGTAGCACAGTGGTTGGCACTGCTGCTTCACAGCTCCAGGGTCCCGGGTTCGATTCCCGGCTCGGGTCACTGTCTGTGTGGAGTTTGCACATTCTCCTCGTGTCTGCGTGTGTTTCCTCCGGGTGCTCCGGTTTCCTCCCACAGTCCAAAGATGTGCGGGTTAGGTTGATTGGCCAGGTTAAAAATTGCCCCTTAGAGTCCTGGGATGTGTAGGTTAGAGGGATTAGCGGGTAAATATGTGGGGATAGGGCCTGGGTGGGATTGTGGTCGGTGCAGACTCGATGGGCCGAATGGCCTCCTTCTGCACTGTAGGGTTTCTATGATTTCTATGATTTTGACAGTGTATTCCAGATCTTAAGAACTTGCCACATAAAGAACATCATTGTCCACTCCGCACCCACCCCTGCACCCATCACCAACCCACATCCTAACATGTGTTGCCTGAACTGCATTTTCTGTATTTACTGCATTTTCTGTATTTTTTCAGTTTAGGGACACTCCAACCAGCTATCCTGCCTTGGATTTGGAGCTGCGTAAAATCGTGTCAGCTTTTTATTGAATTCTTCATTGTAGTCACTGATGAGGTTGTCATCACTATTACGATGTGATTATCCCATTCTGTGCTAAAGGGTATTTGTAAGGAGCTACTAAGGCACATAACCCTAGTTATAACATTTTACCCTGATATGATGAACAGTTCTTTCTTTAAACCATAGAATTCCTACAGTGCAGAAGGAGGCTATTTGGCCCATAGAGCCTGCAGAGACAATAATCCGACCGAGGCCCTATTCCCGTAACCTCACATATTTACCCCACTAATCCCCCAGACACTCAGGGGAAATTTAGCATTGCCAATCGTCCTAACCTGCACATCTTTGGAGTGTGGGAGGAAACTGGAGCACCTGGAAGAAAATAAGGCACACACAGGGAAAACGTGCAAACTCCAGGAAGAAGCGTTAAGTTTTTTAGGAAACATTAAGACAGACAAATCCCCAGGGCTGGATGGCATCTATCCTAGACTCCTCAGGGAGGCAAGAAATGAAATTGCTGGGCCTCTAACAGAAATCTTTGTCTCTTCACAGGACACAGGTGAGGTCCCAGAGGATTGGAGGATAGCAAATGTGGTCCCGTTATTTAAGAAGTGTAGCAAGGATAATCCAGGTAATTATAGGCCGGTGAGCTTGATGTCCGTGGTAGGGGAATTGTTGGAGAAGATTCTTAGAGGTAGGAAATATGCGCATTTAGAACTGAATAATCTCATTAGCGATAGAAAGCATCGGGAGGGAGGTCTCTTCGGCAGACTGCCCTAATTTCACACAAGGAACTCTGTTCCGGTAGGGGTCAAAGCCTTCAGGAGAGAAAATTGGGAAATAAATGTAAAACACTCACTCAGCTCTGTCTCAGCAACCCCCAGTGTTAACAGCACTAACTCTGATTACAACTGAGACTAAGATAGAAATGTAACACTTGCAGTTTATACATAGTTCCACAATCTAATTCCACCAGCAGGAAACAATGTTCAAAAGGAATGAAGATCTGAAAATCAAAGCTACAATTATGATTGATTATGTAAAGTACTCTAAAATTAACAGGCCTTAATTTCAAAGCAATAATTAATCTCTTAGCAAGCATAGCATAAAATCAAATACTTGTATATCCATCGATAAAATTATCTTTCTGCTATATTTCCTCTGTTTAAAAAAAAGGTAAAAAATTATTCTTTGCTCAATAGCAAGGCTTTCTGGCACTGCTGTGGTAGCACCCATCGTGGGGGATGTAGTGGGCTAGCTAAATTGACTTTCAGAAAGACAAGATGGTTCTGGTGGTGGGTGAGGCCACATGTGAAACACAATGCAATTCTTCTCCGTCAGTAGGTAGATGGACTTAGTCAGAAAAGTCAACCCAACAGGCCGGAAGCTTTAAAATGTTATATGTACAAAAATATGCCATCGGATAGACTCAAAGCTAAAGAAGCAAGAAACACTGATAAGACGTGTAATGAAAATGTGAAGGAGTGAATTGGAACCCAGAAGATTAGATGGGCAATGGCAGAAGGGATACAAGATTGGCTGAGATACAGGGGCAGAAATGAGTAGTGAATGCTGAAATGCAGCATCCACGGTTTTTGATTTTATTTTAGTAACGTGACAGTTTTTCAGGTTGAAGAAGGCTGTACAATGGTGTCCTGCACCACATGGATGCTAGGCAATTACCATCTCCAACAAGAGAAAGTCCAACCACTTGATATTCAATGACATTACCATCGCTGAAACTCCCACTTACAACATACTGGCGGTTACCATTGACCAGAAACTGAACTGGATCAGCCATATAAATGTGGGGGGATTTCTCCCATCCCGCATGCTATGGGAATCGTAGCGGGTGGGGGCAGTGGACCACGCAAAGGTCCATTAACTTCGGGTGGGACTCTCCAGTTTTGGGGTGAACGCAGCTGGAGAATCCCACCCACTGTGGCTACAAGAGCAAACAAATCAGAGTCTGGACATTGAACTATATCACTGTTCCTTCACTGTCATTGGGTCAAAATCCTGGAACTCCTCCCTAACAGCCCGGTGGGTGTACCTACATCACATGGATTACAGCGGTTCCAGATGACAGCTCATCACCACCTTATCGATGGCAATTAGGGATGGGATATAAAGAAACTGGCCTAGCCAGCAATACCCACATCCTCTGAAATATATTTTTTTAAAGGGTTAATATTGGGACAACTGCACTTTTGGAATCTTTTAAAAATCTGAACTTGGGTATGGTGGACATAGTCTTAAAGGTTGCAGATGTGATAAAGTTTGGAAATGTAGTAAACAGCGAGGATGTTAGCAACAGACTTCAGGAAGACATATGGTTGCATTAATGCTGGAAAATGTGGCGAGCCAGCCAAACATCCATTGACTTCAGCAGGACTGGAAAATCCCACCATAGACTCGTGAAATGGGCAGTCACGGCAGATGAAATTTAATGCAGATAAATATGAAGGAAGGCACTATGGAAGGAAGATTGAGGAGAGACAATATAAATTAAATGGTATAAATTTAAAGATGGTGCAGGAACAAAGAGACCTGGGGTGGTGGCAGGAGATGGATCTTTTAAGACAGAAGACAAAGTTGAAAGAGTTGCTGATGAAGCATTATGCAAAACTATTTATAAATAGAGACATAGAAGATAAAGCAGTGGAACACATGTCTAATGCTAGGAGCCACATATAGAAAATATGCCAATCCCTTGGAGAGGGTACAGAGGAGATTCATTGAATGGTACCAAGGATTAGAGAATTAAATTTCGCAAAAAACTAGATAAGTTCTTTTAGAGCAAAGAAGGTTAAGGGAAGATTGAATTGAGATGTTCAAAATTATGAGTTGCTTGAAAGAGTAGATAGGGAAAAATTGTTTCTACTAGTAGAAGGGTCACAGATGACACAGATTCAAGATGATTGACAAAAGGTTAGATGGAGGTGAATGGAAGAATGTTTTTTACACAGTTTTTTCTATAGCGCACTGCCTGGCAGGGAGATAGAAACTGATTCAATAATAATTCTCTGAAGGGAAATGGTATGTAACTAAAAAAGATAACTTTTCAGGGCTATAAGGAAAGAGCAGGAGGGTGGAGCTAATTGGATAGCTCTTTGAAAGAGCTGGCAAAGGCCCAATGAGCCAAATGGCCTCCTTCTGTGCTGAATGATTCATAAATCCTAAAGATTTCACAATGCTTCAATTTTTCAGCACGGTGCCATTTCAGCAAAGTTGGCAACCAAATGATTTTGGTCTGTTCCAATAATTGCGTTTTGTTACTATTGAACTTTTATGAGTCTTTACAGCTGTTCTTTGGCAAAAATAGCTTATATGTCATAATTTGTGATTGATTGCATTTTAATGTGAGTCACATACTTTTATCTCTCCAGTCTCATGGTGAATGTTACTTGCAATCTGCAACAAAGGAGCCGGAGACAAGTTTAATGGGGGCCCCTCTCAAGGCATTTTGCCGCTTTAAATCGAGTGCATATGACACACAATTGGCGTGCTGCACAATGCTCCACTTTGACACGAAGTGGTGGCAGTGTATCCAGCTTTAACAAAATCAGCTCAAATACTCTGCTTTTGTGGAATTGAAGGGCTGTCTTCAACATGATCAGGTATCTCACAAAGATGTGTGCCTGATTAGAGATAACTTTTCATACTAGGTGTTACTAAGCAGTTTTTAGATTCCTCAACCTCGCCTACAGAATCCAAATGGAGTTGAGGTGGAGATGAGCTGCGAGAAACTTCTTCAGTGCAACACATCCTGCCCCATTTTCTGCTGCTAACCCAGTTACACCCAGAAATCAGCAAAGGTCTTGTAAGCTTACATTGTTTCTATAACCCCTCAGCCTCATATATAATTCTATAATCCCAACAGCCCCCACACCATGATTACATTGATTTGGATGCTATGAAACTATTTTAGAGCCCATTAAAATTATATCTCCAAAGTTAAATCTGTGATAGAAAATATCATTTTATGTCATTAAACTGGGCAAATAGTACAGTGGGCTGAATTTTCCTACCCATTGAAGACAGACTGGGAGGGGGGCAGGTTAGCAATATGGGGGGGAAATCACTGGAAGGAGAGTCCAATGTCTTACCACCACAATGGCATATTGCCAACGATGAACATCTTGGCAGAGCAGCCATCCACCAGCTGGCCACATGAGTGGACAGTCAATGACCACTTCCCACCTCCACAAGCACTTTTCCCCACATGAAAGCCTCCTCATGTAGAGACCTGCCACCATGTGGGAAGACTGCCATTTGAACCCTGGCACCCTCCTAGCGAATACTGGGGACCCTTCCTGATTGCCAATGGAATTATCCCCTTACCTTTCTTGCAAAGATAGGAGCTGGGTGGGATTGTTGTCGGTGCAGGCTCGATGGGCCAAATGGCCTCCTTCTGCACTGTAGATTCTATGATTCTATGAAAAGGATCCCGCCACTGATGTATCCTCTCCATGGTCATACAGGGCCCCATTTTACCATTTTGATTCTAAGTGCCGAATCTGGGCGTAGTACAGATCCGACCTAGAAATCTGCGTTCAGACGCCCCCATACGCTTTCAGCCATCTCCAGACCGATCCGCGCTGTGGGCGGGGCTTAGCGCTGCCGGAACGATCGGAGCTCTGAACTGCGCATGCGCAGTTTGAAAAAAATTTGAAAAAGCGCGCCCGCGTCGGGAAAGAGAAAAAAAGCAGAAAGCGGAGAGAGCGGCACGGAGCGAAAAGCAGCAGCGAGGGTGTATCTCGGGGTGGGGGGGGGGGGATGCAGATGGATCTCTGGTGGGGGGAGCAGGGGGGTCTGCTGCCACTCTGTGGGTGATCGGTGGGGAGGGAGGGGGGCAACAGTGTAAAAAGCATCGCCCATCTCCATCAATATGGAAGAATCGCCCGTATCCTGCAGGATGAAATCATTCCATATTACGATCAGCACTAAAATGCGCCAATACATATCATTATGAAAATGTCACCCCAACCCATTGACACGAAGATTTCGCCCATTCCCATCAGTGAAACAACATCTCCCATATCCTTTAGAATGAATATTTTCCCCATATGTTTCATGATGAAAATTTTGCTCAGATCCATGACTATGAAAACATGAGAAATATTCAACCGTTTGAAAAATGATCTTCCATCCATCAGTGTGAAATAGCTCACGTATCCATCAGGCTGAAAATATCTCCCTCATCTATCAGTCTAGAAAATATCTGTCACATCCAAAAACCCCTCTCATCTCCATCAGTGTGAAAATAGTGTAGGCATACATGAGCATGGAACGATTTCCCTTGTCACAAATTAAGAAAGCATCTCCCCTATTCGTCAGCACAGAAAACATCTTCTGCATCCATCCCAAATTCTCTCAATCAATCTACATGAAAGATAATATCTAACAAACAGAACAAACATTCCCAGAGCAAGCAACTAGCGCAAAATCTCCAATGGACATAAATATGAAAATCGACCACCAATCACTGTAGTGATGGTGTATCCCTTCACAGGCCCAGCTTGGTCCTTCTCCAGTGTCTCCTCTTGGAGTTGTACCTGATCTTGTTGCCGGTTTTCATGCGGATCCACTGTGGAATTGGCCGGTTCTGCTTCACCTTCTTAGCAAGGAATCGCTTGATCCTGAAGGTTTTGTGGGATGGCATGGCCGCACGTCCATTCCGGGAGGAGGGATTCGTTCCTCCGGTGGGGAGGAGGGATTGCCCATAGAGTGGCAGCGGAACCCCCCCCCCACCAGAGATCCATTCGCCCCGCCCTCCCCCCACCAGAGATCCATCCCCCCCGCCACAAGTGAGCGATCGGGCATCCCCCCACCACCAGACATCGATTCAGCCCTCTCGCCGCCCCCCCGCCAGAGATACATCTGACCCGCCTCCTCCTCCTCCCCCCCCAGAGATACATCTGACCCGCCTCCTCCTCCTCCCCCCCCAGAGATACATCTGACCCGCCTCCTTCCTCCCCCCCCGCCCTGCCCCCCCCCCCCCCCCCCCCCCAGAGGATGACCTGGGCCAGAGAGCCATTGGAGGCTCTGAACCCGCTCTTCGGAAGCTGCAGCGTCGGCTTCAAACTTTTATTTAGCAGGTCGCTAAAAGCGCGGATCCGGAACGGTACACGCGGCGGTAAAGTGGGAAGTGATGATAGAGTTGGGCGGGCAGGTCATCAGTAAAGTGGCGATTTGCTCGGACGCGGGTGCAGATCGCAATAAAGGCCTCACACCTGACTTTACCGCGATTTCGCGCCCGTAAACAGGCGCAAATTGTTCGTAAGATCGGGCCCATAGTCTCAGCAGTGATTACCACCAGAGGTAGCACTGTTGAGGCTGCTAGGCTACTGGTCTCCTCAATTTTATTTATTCAGTCAAGGGATGTGGGCATCACTGGATAGGCCAGCATTTATTGTGCATTCCTAATTGCCATTGAGAAGATGGAATGAGCTGCCTTCTTGAACTGCTGCAGTCCATGTGGTGTAGATACATCTGCAGTGCTGTTAGGGAGGGAGTTCCAGTATTTTGACCCAATGACAATGAAAGAACGCGGATATATTTACAAGTCAGGATGGTGAGTGACTTGGAGGGGAATCTCCAGGTGATGATGTCCCAATCTCTGCTGCTCTTGTCCTTCTAGATGGTTGTGGTCATGGGTTTGGAAGGTGCTCTCTGAGGAGCCTTGGTGAGTTGCTGCAGTGCAATTTGTAGATGGTACACACTGCTGCTATTGTGCTTCAGTGGTAGAGGGAATGAATGTTTGTGCATAGGGTTCCAAACAGGTTGCTTTGGCCTGGATGGTGTTGAGCTTCTTGAGTGTTGTTGGAGCTGCACTCATCCAGGCAAGTGGAGAGTATTCCATTACTTTACTGACTTGTGTCTTGCAGTTTCTGGATTGGCTTTGTGGAATCAGAAGATGAGATACTCAGCACAGGATTCCTAGCCTCTAACCTGGTCTAGTAGCCACAGTATTTATATGGCTAGTCCAGTTAAGTTTCTGGTCGATGGTAACCCCCAGGATGTTGATGGTGGGGGTTTCTGAGTTGGTAATGCAACTGAATGTCAAGGGTGATGATCTCTTTTGTTGAAGATGGTCATTGCCTGGGACGTGTCAAACAAGTGGGCACCACTGTCAATCTATAGCCCTTGGATCCCACCGCCTGTCAAAGGAAAGTCAATCTCAGCTGTGGGACTTCAAAGTAAATGGAAAAAAATCAGCCCAGCATCTCAAAACACTTTTAGATACAAGAGCATCTGTGCCCATGCCAACATAGCATATTTGAACACTGACACAAAAACAGAAAAATGCTGGAAAATCTCAGCAAATCTGACAGCATCTGTGGGGACCATGATGTGCAGATGCTGGCGTTGGACTGGGGTGGGCACAGTATGAAGTCTCACAACACCAGATTAAAGTCCAACAGGTTTATTTGGAATCACGAGCTTTCGGAGCGTAGCTCCTTCATCAGGTGAGTGGAGAGGGGGTGTCTGTGCCTGTAAAGACTTGATTACCTGTAAAGACTCACATTCCAACCATTACCTTCCAATTTTGTCTCTGTCTATATATGCCATGCTTGTGAACCTACCTTTCCACTCACCTGATGAAGGAGCAGCACTCCAAAAGCTCGTGATTCCAAATAAACCTGTTGAACTTTAACCTGGTGTTGTGAGTGTTCTTGCTGTGCCCACCCCAATCCAACGCCGGCATCTCCACATTGTGGAGAGTAGAGCCAACGTTTCAAGTCTAGATGATCCTTCATCAAAGCTCAAGGGTCAAGACAAAGGGTATCTAGACTAGAGACGTTGGCTCCACTTTCACTCCACAGATTTACTGAGATTTTCCAGCATTTTTCTGTTTTTGTTTCAGATTCCGGCATCCGCAGAATTTTGCTTTTATATTTGAACACTGTTCACCCCAATCTGATTAATATGTTTACAAAGAGAAAAAACATAAGACTCCAAATCTCTTAAATAATATGCAATAAAATGACTGAAAGTCCTTAGAACCTTTTCTTTCAGGATAATGCTTGCCCTTTCTCTTATGTTCCAATGCTGCTGAAAAGCCCATTTTGGATAATGATACTCCATCAAGACTGTTGAAGTGAATAATGGATTCTGCTTGATGAAAGGAATCCTGCTGATGACGTTGGGGTTTTAGCTGGAAATGAAGTGCAAATATGTTTCAGGCCTCTTTTGAAGAACATAGGAACAGAGGAAAGATAAGGACTTGAATAGGGCATTCTACTTATAGGCAATTAGACACAGACAGATTGGTGAAGGCACTGGCTAGTACTGAGTAGTAGACTTCCAGGAGAACCAACCATTCTTTAACCGCTGGAAGCTCTGCACGCCCTTGGACAAAAGCCTGCACATTTTCAGGATGCAATGCTGACATTTATGCCAGCTGTGATCCCACCAGAGTATTTCGGCTCAGTGGGAGACCACCTGATTAGTATAGAAAAGTCAGATGCAGGCAGCACAATGGGTGACAATTCCCCATATTGTCCAAAATGTCAACACCAACTCATCATTAGTGATCCCTAACCCCAAGCATATGCTGCTTACTTCCCCTGAGGGGTGGGGGTGAGGGGGTGGGGGGGGTGGTTGGGAGGTGGGGGGGAGTGAAGGTGGAGGTGGAGATGAACAGATTGCAAATCTGGAAGCTGCTATGCCTCAGCTTACTGAGCATACCCACCCCCTGAGGTATGTGGAGTCCCAACTAATCCACTAAAGCAAGAGCTCTCAGTTCTTGCCCTGTCCCTTGCTTCCCCCCCCCAGTGGTTTTGAGTTGTAAGGCATAGCTAGAGTTTCTTTGTTCAAGAGGGTATGACAAAAACAGTGGGAGACCAAATAAATCCTTGGTCATTTATGGGCTCTAAGGTTTCCTCTGACAGACTGTGATACTTAACCACCTCACACTTCACTCCCGACACACAAAAGAACATTGCTGGCGATGTTTAAACATTAGGAGCAGCCTATTTCTCGAATATTGATAGTACAGTCTTTTTATCTTCTTCAGGCCACCCCTTACAAATAAAGAGCAATCAAACAACTATGGAGCAGCCACCCAGGGGAGCAGGAACTACTGAAACAAATTAAACTGAGGGCAGGTGAAAGTTATTTCTTTAAAATTCTTTCAGATTTTCTCTTCTGTAACAATGTAATCTTTCACAGGTCAATGATGTAAATGAAGTATATATAGAGGCTGTTTATCTATCTCTATTAGAGTAGCTCAGCGTTTATGGAGATAAATTCATCCCATTCCTACAATTATGCTCCTGATTTGGTTTTACTTTCATTCTGGAGATCCAGGTTTAAACATTTCTAAGTCTGATCAGCAGGTGAACACTTCACCATGGCACCCATTCCAGTTTACCTGGGTTAAAGAATAACATTGTGACAATGAGCCACCCTTCTTCCTCCGTGTTGTGTGTACAAATTTATTTATTTATTGATACAACTGTATTGTACCTGCCTGAAATGGGTAAGATAAAAGTTGTGAGACAAAACTCCATGGTCCTTTCTGCATACTCCTGTCCCACTGTAACTTTGGTATGAGTTTGACAAATAAGTCTAAAACTTTCGTCAGATTTCTCAGTTGGCCTTAGAGGGGCAGAACTTCAACCCACCCAACAGATACACTCTTCTGAGTCATGGGATCAAGGCCAGCAGCTGAGGCTTCCCAAGTCAGGAGTTCCCACTTTAAGAACGTAGAATTAGGAGCAGTAGACCACATGGTCCATTGAGCCTACCATTCCATTCAATGTGATCATGGCTGGCATTGGGCTTTAACTCCAATTTCCCATCTGCTCCCCATATCCCATGCTTCTCTGAAAGATCCCAGTCTTAAATATAATCAATGATGGAACATCCGCAACCCTCTAGGATAGAGAATCCCAAAGATTCACAATCCTTGGAGTGAATTAATTACTCATCATCTCAATCCTAAATGATCAGCCCCTTATCCTGAGACTGTGCCACAGTGTTTTGGATTCCTCAATCAATGGAAACAATCTCTCAGTGTCCACTCTATCAAGCCCCTCCAGAATGTTGTAGCTTTCAATGAGATTGCCTCTCATTCATCTCAACTCCAGAGAATATAAGCCCAATGTACGTAGCCTCTCATCATTGTGTGGACAGAAAAAGAGCGGCTGCAGCAATAATTTAACAACAATAATGGCAATAGTGGCTTTAAAATGGTTATTCTGGCTGAGAGCTAAGGTCAACTTATAGATTAAAACCTGATGCAGGTCATAAAGAGGCTCGGGCCTGGGAGCTATGATCTGAAGCTTTCTGTTGTGGTCTGATCAGGGAAGTTGTTTACATTAACTGAGATACAGTGGCTCTGATTTTTATGGCTGGTGTGTATGGGACATGGCAAATGAACTAAGCGTCATGGCATCGTTCAAAAGTAATTTCACTGGATATTCAAGCCATGTGATCAGTTTCTGGTTATGCAGCTGGCTGGATGACAGAGATTCTTCTGGAAGTGAGTGGAGAATTGTGGATAAAAGACATGTGAGTTTTTTGTTTGGATAGCTCGAAGAGAACAACCATCGCAAGAAGAAGTTTGTACCCTGAATGATACTTCAGAGAATAAGAAGATAGATTCTACATTGAGGATATTTCTTGGCCAAAGTTTTCCTAAACTCAGTAGTTTCTATTTTCAGTTAAATAGTTACAGTTGATGTTCAATTAAAGTTAAAGTGCAGTTTAAGAGTTAAAGTTTAGTAAAGAGTTAATGGGTTGCAACTTTTTATGTTTGAGTTGGTACTAGAATTGTTAAATAAAGAAATAATTGAATTACTGTCCTTGTTTGTCTCATTAAACTGGAATGCTTGGAAGATGTTTAAAATAAAGCTGTATAACAATAGGACTTAGAACAATCCCCTCATCCCAGGGACCAATTTAGTGAACCTTCACTGTATTGCCTCTAATGCAAGTACAGGTCAAGTGTCCTTTATCCATAATTCCGAAAACCAAACGCATCCAAAAATTGCACTTTATTTGAACCACATTGATCCTTAGCACAGAAAGTCTGAATGTTTGTCTGCATTGTTTACCTTACAATTTTTCTGGTGAATATGTCAAAATGAAACATATTACAGATACCCTGTATTTATTATTCAGCGATACATCTTACTTTTCTATCCATTTTATTTACTTTACACTATAGCTAGTCTATGCTTAGGTTATTGTAATGTACGTTTATATGCAATATCCATAACTGAAATGATCTGAAAGCCAAAATACAATTGGCCCCAAAGATAAGAGATACTTGATCTGTATATCCTTTCTTAAATATAGATGCCAAAACTGCACACAGTACACAAGATACGGTCTCACCAAGACCCTGTACAGCTGTAGAAAGACTTCCTTATTCATGTCCTCCAATTCCTTTGCAATAAAGGCTAACATGCCATTTGCCATCCTAATTGCTTGCTGCACCTAACTTTGTGCATTCCTTGTACAAGCACATTAGAGTTGCTTTGAGCATCAATGTTGCTCACCTGTTTAAAAAATATTCTGCATTTTTATTCTTATGACCAAAGTAAATAACTTCACGCTTCCCTATATCATACTCCACCTGCCATCCTGTTGCCCACTCACCTGATCTGTCTATTTCTCTTTGCAGCCTATCTGTGTCCCCCCCCCACAGCTTACCTTTCCACCTAACTTGATATCGTCAGCAAACTTAGACACATTTGCTTTTCCTCTAAGTCATTAATAGAGATTGCAAATAACTGAGACCCTAGCACTGATCCATGCAGCACTCTATGATTCACTACCTGCCCACTTGGAAAAGCCCAGTTTATTTCCACTCTCTGTTTCCTATCTGTCACAGTAAGAAGTTTAACAACACCAGGTTAAAGTTTAACCTGGTGTTGTTAAACTTCTTACTGTGTTTACCCCAGTCCAACGCCGGCATCTCCACATCATTCCTATCTGTCAACCAATCCTCTGTCCATGCTAATATATTACCCCTAATTCCATGAGTCCTCATTTTGCCTGTTAACCATTTGCATAGCCCCTTATTGAATGTCTTGGGGAATCCAGGTGTCTACTGCATTCTCTTTATCTACGTTACTATTTACAGCCTAAAAAAAAACTAGAATATATTTATTAAACAAGATTTCCCTTTAGTATAACTATGCTGACTTGTCTCAATCATACAATGCTTTTCTGAGCATTTCTAAGACTTCCTTAATAATAATTCCAGCATTTTGCTGATGTTAGGCAAACTGGCCCATTGTTCATTGTTTTCTCCCTTCCTCCTTTCCTGAAAAGCAGTTTAACATTTTCCAACTTCCAATCTAGTGGGACCGTTCCTGAATCTAAGGGATATTAGAAAATTACAGTTTGGACATCCATTATCCCTGCAGCTTCTTTTATAAACGAGGGTATAGGCCATCACATTATGGAGATTTGTTGGATTTTAGCCCCTCAAGTTTCTCCAATACTTGGGGCAGGATTTTCCAACCCCACTGCAGTGTATTTTCTGATGGCAGAGGCCCCCTACCATTGACTGGTGGTGGGTTCTTTCAGTCCCACTGATGTCTATGGTGTTTTACGTGCCCTGCACCCTCTGCCACCGGGGGTCTCCATTGGTAGGACTGGAAGGTCCCATTTTTGGGAAGGGCAGGAAAACTTTGGCCTTTATTTTTGCTGATATTAATTTCCCTAATTGCATTGCTCTTTTTAGCCTTAAGTTATCATCTATTTATTATATGGAGCTTGTGTCCTATAATGTGAAGGTATACACAAAACATTTGTTCAATGCCTCTGTTATTTCTTCATTCCGCATGATAATGTCTCCTGTCCCTGCTTGAAAGCCCACAAATGCCTCAGGAAGCCAAGGAAATTTGGCATGTCCACTACAACTCTCACCAACTTTTACCGATGTACCATCGAAAGCATTCTTTCTGGTTGTATCACAGACTGGTATGGCTCCTCCTCTGTCCAAGACTATAAGAAACTACAAAGGGTTTTGAACGTAGCCCAGTTCATCACTCAAATCAGCCTCCCATCCATTGACTCCATCTACACTTCCCACTGCCTCGGAAAAGCAGCCAGCATAATCAAAGGCCCCATGCTCACCGGACATAGGGCAGAATTTTATTGTCCTGCCCGCCACGGGAATTGGAGCGGGCGAGGGGTGGACCATGGAAAGGTCCATTGACCTCGGGCAGGGTTTTACCGTTTTGGGACAAGTGAGGCCGTAAAATCCTGCATGTCCTCTCTTCTACCTTCTTCCATCGGGAAAAAGATTCAAAAGTCTGAGATCACATACCAACCAACTCAAAAACAGCCTCTTCCCTACCTTTAGAGGTGGCACAGTGGCACAGTGGTTAGCACAGCTGCTTCACAGCACCAGGGATCCAGGTTCAATTTCGACCTCAGGTGACTGTCATGGAATTAGGGGTAATATATTAGCATGGACAGAGGATTGGTTGACAGATAGGAAACAGAGAGTGGAAATAAACTGGGCTTTTCCAAGTGGGCAGGTAGTGAATCATAGAGTGCTGCATGGATCAGTGCTAGGGTCTCAGTTATTTGCATGTTCTCCCCGTGCCTGCGTGGGTTTTCTGCGGGTGCTCTGGTTTCCTCCCACAGTCCAAAGATGTGCGGGTTAGGTGGATTGGCCATATTAAATTGCCCCTTAGTGCCAGAGGGACTAGCAGGGTAAATACATGGGGTTATGGGGAAATGGCCTGCGTGGGATTGTTGTTGGTGCAGGCTCAATGGGCTGAATGGCCTCCTTCTGCACTGTAGAGATTCTATGATTTTATGATATTAAGTTGATCTTTCTCTACATTCTGGCTATGACCTTAACACTATATTCTGCACTCTCTCCTTTCCTTCTCCTCTATGTACTCTATGAATGGCATGCTTTGTCTGTATAACGCGCAAGTAACAATATTTTCCACTGCATTCTAATACATGTGACAATAATAAATCAAATCAAATCAAATCCAAGGACCCAACATTTACTTTAGCTGTTCTCTTCCTTTTCCTATTCTTATAAAAGCACTTACAATCAGTTTTTTATATTTCTAGTTTACTCTCATTCTATTTTCCCATTTAATCAACTTTTTGATGACACTTTACTGGTTTCTAAAACATTCCCAATCCTCAGACTCACTATTGTTTTTACAACATTGCAAGCCTCTTTTAATCTATTACTTTCCTTAGCTTTCTGAGTGAGCCAAGTGTGAGTCCTTCTTGCTGAGTTTTTGTTCTTCAATGGAATATACTTTTGTTGAACATTTTGAATTGTCTCTTTTAATGTTTCCCACTGTTTATTTATCTCCATATGCTTTAGTCTATTTACCCAATTAATCATAGCCAGTTCTCCATTTATACCTATGTAATTGGCTTTGTTTAAATTTATGATTTTTGATTGTGATTATGGTCACTATTTCCCAATGGATCCTTTACTATGACATTACTAATTAACCCTGCTTCATTACACTTGTGGAGATGCCGGCGTTGGACTGGGGTAAACACAGTAAGAAGTTTAACAACACCAGGTTAAAGTCCAACAGGTTTATTTGGTTTTGCTACCAAATAAACCTGTTGGACTTTAACCTGGTGTTGTTAAACTTCTTACTGTCATTACACTTAAACATTAGATTTAAGATAACTTAATCCCTAGTCAGTTCCATTGCTCCAAGAAACTGTCTGGAAAACGTTCTACAAACTCATGTTTTAGACCATTCTTTCAATTGATTTATCCTAGCCTATATGATGATTAAAGTCTGCCAGAATTATTACATTTTCTTTATTAGGCGCTCAAATAAGTGCTCTGTCCACTTGTATGACTATTGATAGGGGACCTACAAACTACTCCCATCAGTGTTACTATTTCTAGTTTCCGCCCATACAGATTCGAGATCATGACCACTAAGGCCTGATTCTTTCTCACTAACATCTTTATGTCATCCTTCACTATAAGGGTTACAATATTCTCTTTGCCATTCTGTCTTTCTTTCCAAAATATTGTGTACTCTGGAATTTTTTTTAAAGTTTATTTATTAGTGTCACAAGTAGGTTTACATTAACACTGCAAGGAAGTTACTGTGAAAAACCTGTAGTCGCCACACTCTGGTACCTGTTCGGGTACACGGAGGGAGAATTTAGCATGGCCAATGCAGCTAGCCAGCATGTCTTTCAGACAGTGGGAGGAAACCGGAGCACCCAGAGGAAACCCATGTGGACATGGGGAGAACGTGCAAGCTCGACACAGACAGTGACCCAAGCCAGGAATCGAATCCGGATCCCTGGCGCTGTGAGGCAGCAGTGCTAACCATGCCACAGTGATATTGTCACTGAGCTAGTAATCCAGAGACCCAGAGCAAGATCTGGGCACCCAGATTCAAATTCCGCCATGGCAGATGGTATCTCATCCAGATACTTTTAAAAGGATGTGAGGCAACCCGCCTCTACCCCCCCCCCCACCCTCCCCCCCCCCCCCCCCCACCAATATTCTCCCTTCCTCCAAAAGGTCAGGGAGGGGTGAGCATGGTGGTTGATTAAGAGGGAGCAACTTGTGGCTCCCAATAATTTTGAGAATATGTACAGTGAGGGGTTGAACCATTCTGGTCAGAGAGATTCTATTCCCTATTCTAAGCTATGTTCAACAAGGTGTTTAGTAGGGTTGCTAATATTGTCCTACTTTCTCTAGAATAGGATTGAAAATATCAGTCAAGAGTTTCCACTCCTGTTGTTGTTCAGCTATAAGTGAACATGTAGGGGCATTAAGTGAGAAGATGGTCAGACTGAGCTGTAACGCCTCCTGAAGTCAGAAAGCCTATTGAGATTTGCAACTGAGTAATGGCCACTTGGAAAAAGTGCTATATCACAGCACAGAGCCTTAGGAGAGGGGAAGAGAAGTAAATTGGCAACAAAAACTGAGCCTCCTGGTATAAAGTGGTCTACTTGTATTATAGATTTTAGAACCAAGCCTTAGTGCCAGAAAGTAATGGGGCATGGGTTTATGCTTATAATCCTCTGCATAATTGAACATTCAATTATCTGCAAGTTGCTGTGGGGAAGTGCAGGTACACAGTAAAAGGAGGAAAGAAAGTCAGAGAGGAAACACTTCCTCTGTTGACATTTTTCAGGATGATATTGAAGTGGGAGTTATTTGTCCAACAGTTGAGCATTGAAAGCTGTGTAAAATGGAGTATTAAGAGAATTAACCTCAAGTTTAACCAAATATGAATTAGTGAACAAAATAAGTACCTTGTGAAGCTGACCAGAGTGAACCCAAAGCATCAGGGGCACGGTTTAACCTGAGCAGCCTGTCATCCATCTGACAAATCTGCTGACACCCTCGCCAACCCAATCCCTGACATAACAAAGTTCCTAATTGGCAGCGAGAACACTGCCCACCAAGATTCCCACCTCCTCCAGGGGGTCATTAAATCATGGAAACCTCTAGTCTAGGCCCTCTGCAGCAGTTTCCCTGTCGGTGGAATGGGTGAGCCACGCAAAACACCATAAACATTGGCAACGGGACTGGAAGATCCTGCCAGTGGCCAATAGCAAGCTGCCGTAGGGGGGTCACCTTTGGCAGGACTGGAAGACCCCACTGGCAGGAAGGGTTGGAAAATCCCACCCGGAATATATTTTGGATGTCTGGTTCATGGAAAAGAAAATGAACAGATTATCCCTAAGTGGAGTGCTATCCAGTATAGGTTCTGAGGTGCCCCGCTCGGAATGTTCCATTGACTTTGGCAGCATTTGTAGAATCAGGGCAATTTCGCTTACTATGTTGAGGGCAGTCACCATGGCAGAAAGATGGAAATTCATGGCCGACATCACCCAGAAGTAAATGATAGATATTCCACTGGTCCATTGGTGGGGTTTGAGAGTGGGTGTGGGTGGAGGTAGCTTTTAAATAATCCACTGCCTTTCCTCGTTACTCCAGGATAGATCCTGTTAATGATTGCTAAAGGAAATAAATAAATCAACGTTGGGAAATGTGTGGCACGATGGTTAGCACTGCTGCCTCACAGCACTAGGGACGTGTGTTCGATTCCCGGCTTGGGTCACTGTCTGTGCAGAGTCTGCACGTTCTCCCCGTGTCTGCATGGGTTTCCTCCAATTGCCCCAGTTTCCTCCCGCTGTCCAAAGGACATGCTGGCTAGGTGTGTTGGCCATGCTAAATTCTCCCTCAGTGTACCCGAACAGGCGCCAGAGTGTGGCGACGAGGGGATTTTCACAGTAACTTCATTGCAGTGTTAATTTAAGCCTACTTGTGACACTAATAAAAATGTTTTAAAACTGTGTCACTGCCTTTGCCAGAGTGCTTCTAATTCTTGGCAGTGCTGAGCATTTCAAAGGAACATAGCAACAAGAGTAGGATATTTAGACCTTTGGTTCTGCAATGAGGACATGATTGATCTGTACCCTAGAGGGATGAATCACTGGTGGAAGCTCACTGCAGGGATATTTTGTACTTTAAAATTGTCATATTTTAAAGCCTTAAATGAAGTTACAAGCACGCTTTCATATGATAATTTATCACTCACCAGAACTTGTAAAATCAAAGGAACTTTCAACAGAGCTGTCAATGTCAAGAGACTGTTAAGGATGAGGTTTACATGATCACAAAGGGTGAGACAGTTTGCACACAAGTGTAACTAAATTATCATTTGGAATGATAGACATTAATAGAGGTTATCTTTCGAAATTAAATGAATGAATGAATTGATAGTCCCAATCTCGTGCAGAAGATGAACATTTGGGCCACCATCTTGTATCAAATTTGCTTTCCTTTGGGGCAATATGCAGTTATCATTACAAATTTTTCTTCATTAATTTGGCTTCAAGATGTATGGAAAATATTAATCTCTTTGCAATAGTGCTCAACAGTACCCGTAACTTTAGACATTTTACTAGCCCTTTTGCAAACATTCTCAACCCTGGCATTATGTGCATTTTTAGAAATGTCTTTCAAATTTCCCTGAACGGTATTGGCAGAACCTTCACGTTGTGTATTTTGATTCAAATACATGTTTCACTGACCAACCATTGTCTATTATTTAATACAATTGCGAAATGCTAAGAGAAAGGAAATTTGCTCAGGTTAAATAATTAAAGGAGTAAACTTGAATAAATACTAACGCTAACCAAGCAGAAGACTTAACTTTTTCACCTGCAATATGATCAGTGTGGTGGTATTGGAAAAAGAAATGAATTTGGAGGAACAGACTTTTACTTTTGCAAGTGTCAGAAATTGTATGAAATTATGCCTTCCTGCCCAATATCTGCAATATCCCTCAGTGTCTGTCACCAGAGTTTTACTGCCTTTCATGCTAGGGAGATGTAATTACCCTTTATATGATTAATTTTCACCTTGCTGAGCTGTTTAATGTTCCTGAAACTATTTATTTTATTATCTGGAAAAAAAATCATTTGCCAATAAGTCTCCCAGAGACATCACTAATCTCACATATCTTGAGCCACTTCCCGTAAACATTTTTAACAGTCGTACTGGCTCATTAGTGCTAGCGTTGTGTAAAATAAGACAGGAGGCATTGCAAAAGATGGATCAGCAAGCTGCAGTATTGACTCCCCTTTCATGGAGATAGCTGCCTTTGCTCCCTTTTCCATTCTTTACCAGGGGTCAGTTCTTCGCATTAATTTTCAGATAATGGAAGAACTTTACAACTATCAAAGATCCCCAAACCTTTTTAACTAGACAAATGCAGAAGATTTTCATTAAAAATTGTAATGACATTTTTTTTTAAAAGTGAAAATGTGAAATTCTTTGAATCTAAAAAGTTATCTTAATTCACAGTGTGCTGCCAGGAAACCAAAAAGTACAATTCTGTGAAGGTTTGGGCTTTGTTGTGGAATTACTGCCACATTCCTTAGAAGATTAAACCTCGTGTTTCCTTAAAGGAACACTGTCACAAGGACAAGTCAACCCTTTCCCCATGTTTCTGAAGATGTAAGAATATGCCATCATTTTATAGCTTGTTTTGAAAAGCAACTTTGTCTCACAAAACAGTAACTCCATCGCTAGTTCATGCCATCATACGACACAGGTAGCTTGCATCTTTTCTGCCTGCTGATCCCCTACTAAAAGGACAATGATCTCACTTTAAGGCAGTGTTGGGCAACCTGTGGCCTTGGGGTCTTATATGGCCCATCAGGGTTCTGAGTGCGGCACATGGGACCTTTTGTTGACTGTTGCTCACGTGTAGAATTGCCACATTTCGGCTGGTTTCCATTAGTGTAATTTTTACCGATTGGTGTGACTGAAGTGATATGTGCGTAAAACAAGGGCATGTGAAGTGATGTGTGTGCTGATTGCACACAACATTGATGGTGAGACTCACGTGCTCCTTCTGCATCCATGTAAGCGTCAACTTTTATTTTGGTTTTACGGCTTGAAGTTGATGACAGTTCTATTAATATATGAACGATTAAGCATTTTCTATAGCTTGTTATGAAACATTCGGCATGTATTAAATGGTTTCAATCTTATACAAGGGTCATGATTAGTGGACATACCCCATTTCAATCTTGCGGCCCACTCAGATGAAGGAGGGCCATTTACGCGGCCCACTCACTAGCTTAGGTTGCCCATCACTGCTTTAAGGAAATCAGATAATTAGGGTTCACATAGAAACATAGAAAATAAGAGCAGGAGTAGGCCATTCAGCCCTTTGAACCTGCTCCGTCATTCATTATGATCATGGCTGATCATCCAACTCAATAATCTGTTCCTGCTTTTCCCCATATCCTTTGATAGCCCCAAGAGCTATATCTAACTTCTTCTTGAAAACATATAATGTTTTAGCCTCAACTGATTTCTGTGGTATTGAATTCCACAGGCTTACCGCTCTAGTTGAAGAGATATCTCCTCATGTCAGTCCTAAATGGTTAACCCTGTATCTTTAGACTGTGACCTCTGGTTCTTGACTCTCCATCATCAGGAACATTGTTCTGCATCTACCCTGTCTAGTCTTGTTAGAATTTTATAGGTTTCTATAAGATTCTCCCATCATTCATCTAAACTCCAGCGAATATAACCCTAACCAACTCAATCTCTTCTCATACGTCAGTCCCAGCATCCCAAAATTCAGTCTGGTAAACTTTCTCTATATTCCCTCTATAGCAAGAACATCCTTCCTCAGATAAGGAGACCAAAACTGCACACCATATTCCAGGTATGGTCCCACCAAGGCCCTGTATAATTGCAGCAAACATCCTTGCTCTTGTACCTCATTTTTAGCCCCACACTCTATTTTTTTGGATCACCACGATCTGCGCTAGGCTTGGTGAGCTCAGAAGATTGCCTTCTTGAGTTGTAGTTCAGATTAGTTCAAATAGCTGGAGTTGGATATCAGGATTATTGCCAAATTCCCTTGACAAGTTGGATGTTCAGCAGGTCACGAAGCTAGGCACTTATGTTTGTTGTATCAGGAGGCTTTACAGATTGCATCAGGCTGGGAGGTTCTTCTCAGATGTCTGGTGCCAAGTTCTTAAAGATAAAGATGACACAGGTTTTGGTTTAGCTGCTATCGTTTTTGGTGCTTCTACAAAATGCCCAAGACTGATTAACCAACCCACCACTGAGCAAATGTCCCACGCACTTCAAGTCCCATCATTGGGGCACTTGATACAACTACAAAATTCCAACCACAGTTTCTCCAAAATAATTCCCAATCTTCCTGTACCTGAGTTTTCTGTTTAATCTTATCATAAGTACAAGCTAACAAAGCGACTGGCCTGAAATCCTGCTATTAACATATCTGTAAAACTCTTAGCCTGAAATATTTCTCTTCAGGGTAGAGATTTCACCGACACCTCCATGTCGACTCCAGCCTGACATATTATCCTGGGCCAGGGCTCATTACACAATTGGCTGCCTCTATCAGCATCAACAACCAGCCAAAACCAGCCAGAACCATCTATTATTTTTTATTGAGATTTACTCATCGCACTGGTAAAAGTTTCTGTGAAGTAATTGAATACTTTTTTCTTTTGCAAATTACAGCACAGGGCTAACTTTATTTCCCTAAGAGAATAAGGATGACTTTACATGATTTTAGTTGTACTTGTTGCTGTGGAAAAGAACAATACGAGAGCTTTTATACACAGCAGGCAATATCAAGGGTGTGTTAAAGTAAGGATAATTACCAGGTAAACACAAATTACACTCGCCATTATCTTATGTTTCCCATCCAAAATAACAAGGTAGAACTATTAGTAACCCCTTACAACCTAATCACTCTGACACACTCAGCACTAATGTTAGAAGTATTATTACCTCAAGTAAACATATTTTCGAGGATCAGATGTTCACAGTTGGATCCTGTCTATGTCTGTTTCTGTCATTCTTTACTTTCATTGCCCAATACATCAAACCTATGGCAAGTTTCCTGTTCAATAGAGTGGAAAGTCAGATAAAACAAGAGGTTAGTTTCAATATTTATTTTACTAAACACTTGCTCAATTTTCTCACCACTATCCTGAATTGTGATATTTAGTTTCACAAGAATTGATTTTAAACAAAAATATTGTGCCAGTTTCAGATTATAGTTGACCACACACATTTGTGAAACTAAAGATTTTCCGTAACTTGCCGATTATTTTGCTTATTTCGAATGTGTCCTGTGAGAATTCATATCTCATCTATAGCAAGATTCATTAAAACCAGAGGAATATGATATAAGAGTCAACAAGTCAACTCAGGTTTGCATATTTACTTCGGCTAATCTTGAATTGACGTTATTCAGAATATTTTTTATAAATCTAAACGCCTGAAAACTCAACTGAACTGGGCGAGAATTGCCGCATTCACAGTACTAGTGTCTGTTCAGCTCATTTGCAAAGCACAAGAAGAGAATCACACAAATCTGCCCCAATGCAACATTCTACTTCAAGCATTGATATCATTGGAATAATACTGTCCGTGGTCTGAATAATTTTACTAACTATTCATTTTGACTTTAATGTCTTTCATTGTCCTTGTCTTTCCTTCAATTCTTAACTTCCACTTCTAGCTTCAATTTTTATCGCAATAGAGGCCTTTGAGCTTAAATAATAAAATTGTATGAGACAGACTTCTCACCCTTTGCCCACACAAGAATGGACCTGTACCATCAATATTTATGGCTTCAGTTGATGAACTTATTGTGAATGTACATCACATGTGCCTTGTGCCTGTGAATTGGCACAGGCTCTTTCAGGGAAGGGAGTTTCTGTGTTGCCGGATGCCTTAAATGATTGACGGTGCAGTGCTCGTCTTCTGATTCTGCCTGCAAGGCAAGCTTGTGTGGAGAAGTCAGACATCTGTGAGTTTGATTGGTGCAGTTAAACGTTCCTAGTTAAATTGGCTATAGTGGGTTAGATTTAATGGGGGGTAATGGGTTAGGTAGCAGGTAGTGCATAATCATGGGGGAGACTGTGCATCCCATTCCCACCAGCGGGAACAGTGACCTCCATTAATTCAACAGGAATGGGCTGATGTGGGGAACACATCCACTAGCCAATTAGGTTCATAAATGAGCCACTTAAAGATCATTAGCCCTGTCCCCACTGGGATTTAGTGGTGACACAGGAATTCTCCTAAACTCGCATGGGCTCCCTGTGCCTCCTGAAGGTCACCCAGCAAACTCAGTCAGGATTTCCAGGGGCATCCATGGCAAGAATTGGCAGTACTGTACAGCACAGGAGTGTGGGGAATGAGTTCGAGGTAACCCCTTGTTCAGGATTCAGCCACATCCTACTTCATGGTTAGATGGATAACTGCACCTGGCACTAACCCAACTGTCACCAGGTAACTATGTCAGTTCACATGCCAAACTGGGTAAGGGTAGCATGTCCACAGTTGAGGAGGAACACCTTTCTCAGTGCTCAAAAAACGTTACCTTGATGGATGTAGTATTGGAAATGATATTTCTTCACTGGTACTGAAAGCAGCTCAGCACAGTTATGTGGACAGTTGTAAACTCCCATCAGTATGAGCATAGAAGCTTCTGTGGATCATATACTGCAGTCGACCACATCACCAGTTGTCTTTATTTGTCAAGCCATGGGGAACAGATGTGAAGGAATGGAAGAGTGAGGCTGGCAAAGCACAATCCATCTCCACTTTAGTCAACTCACATACAGGTGTTTCCTGTGTGCACATGTGGCAACTCCCTCACAGACATTCCGATATATCCTAAAAATGCAGAGTACAGGAAAATGCAGAGTACAGGAGAGAGATAGAGAATCTGATGAACTGGTGCAATGACAATAATCTCTCTCTCAATCTCAACAAAATGAAGGAGATTGTCATCAACTTCAGGAAGCATAGTGGAGGACATGTCCCTGTCTACATCAATGGGGATTAGTGGAAATGGTGGAGAGGTTCAAGTTTCTAGATGTTCAGATCACCAACAACCCGTCCTGATCCCTCCATGCCAATGCTACAGTTAAGAAAGCCCACCAACGCCTCTACTTTCTCAGGAGACTAAGGAAATTTGACATGTCTGTTATAACTCTCACAAACTTCTACAAATGCACCATAGAAAACATTCTTTCTGGTTGTATCACAGCTTGGTACGGCTGCTGCTCTGCCCAAGACCGCAAAAAACTACAAAGTGTCGTGAACAAAGCCCAGTCCATCAATCAAACCAGCCTCCCACTCATTGACTCTGTCTACACTTCCCGCTGCCTCGGAAAAGCAGCCAGTATAATCAGCCCGGACATTCTCTCTTCCACCTTCTTCCATTGGGAAAAAGATACAAAAGTTTGAGCATATGTACCAGCTGACTCAAGAACAGCTTCTTCCCTGCTGCCATCAGACTTTTGAATGGACCTACCTTATTTTAAGTTGATCTTTCTCTATACCCTAGCTATGACTGTAACACTACATTCTGCACTCTCTCCTTCTCTATGAATGGTATGTTTTGTCTGTATAGCGTGCAAGAAATAATACTTTTCATTGTATCCCAATACATGTGACAATAATAAATCAAATCAAAATCAAATCAAATCAAAAAATGCTCTCTTTTAGTATTCACGTAAGCATTACAGTATGTTGCAGGCAAGACAAAAAAGAAACAAGCTAGAAAGACTGAGCACTTCCAACAAAATTGGGCAATTCATTCTTATCTGTACTGTGGAAAGTCATGCAAGCCTGTAGTCAAGCCCACAGCCACATTAAAATTTAAACTATGCAAGAAATGGCCATCTTCAATAATGAAAGGAAACTGATGATGACAATGACTGTGCAGTAACTTCAGTGGTAGGTATATTGGAAATGGGCACACATTGTGTGATCTGACTCTATTGGAGGAGTGGGACCAATAAATTCAGAGCCAAGATTTGGAAGCAAGAGATGGGAAAAGAAGAGGCATGTCCACCTTTCAACACTTCAGCTTCATTTAGACTCCAGCCATGGCCGTAGGACCACAGCTATGACAGTTGACCATTCAGTGTAAGGGCCATGCAGGCAGCTGTGGACCTTCCAGATGTAAATTTTATTGCCTGATCTGCCATATTGAGCAATCCCACCCCCCCCCCCCCCCACCCCACCCCCGGCCCCCTCTCTTTATCTTTCTATGTAAAAAATGTAAGGCTGCTGATTGCTCTCCTTTCAGCTCTCTCTTCTCCCTGCATTATCCTTAATTGGATGGTGAGCATGTCCTCTGGCTATTAATTGACCAATTCTGAAAAAGTTGTTTCTCAGGTGACTATTCCTGACACATTGACTGGAATCCTCCAGCTGTTCACACCAGCGAGTCTCTCCAATTCTGCCGGTGGTGCACCCCCTACCGTGGATTTCCCAATGGCGTGAGGTGGCTTCAATGGGAATTCCCATTGACAGCGAATGGCGTGCTATCTCCTGCCGCCAAGAGAAACGCCAAGGGGAGGCCAGAGAATCTCACCCATTGCGGGTATGGGACAAACATGTGATCCCACCATGATCGCAAATGGAGAATCCAGCCTGTGATGAATGGTTGTTTTTCAGACTGGAGTTAAGTCCCCCGAGGGTCAATATTAGGACCACTGCTCGTTTTGATACATATTAACGACATAGACTTGGATAATGAGGTGAAATTTTATGGTTTATGGTGGGAGGTCGGTACCCAGCAAGGAGGATAGCAGCATATTTCAGGAGGATGCAAGCTGGTGAAATGGGCAGACACATGGCAGATCAGGTGTAACACAGACCAGTGTGCAGTGATGCTGTAACAGATCGAGGGTGACTCGATGCTGCTTTAATGATAAAAAGGCTTTATTGCCAACAGAATAATTATATACATGTACAGCACAATAAGACCAGACTACAACTGCAACCTCTCCTCTTGATTCTCGAACTCCAGCTGCAAGCCCCTCCTTGACCCGTGGTCCGCACCCACCTGCTGGTTGGCTCAGCTTCTTGTCAGGGCAATCCATAGCATTCTTGTCGGTCACATGGCCCTCGTGTGGTCAAGTGACACATGACCTCCAGGATTGTTACAGAAATATTGATATTTTTCATGAGCATAGATAATGTGGAAGCCAAGTTTAAACCAAACTGGACTCTGCAATTTGTAAACTGCAGAGCTGGAGCAGACAATAGTCATGTAGCCAGGCCTTGGATAATCAACTTCCCATTGAAGCCAGACAAGCCTGGGACTGCCTGGCTAGGTGCTAATAGCAACATTCATTCAGAATGAACTGTTGCTTGCACCTCCAGTGAAGTTGCTTTATTAGAAGAATGCTATGCAGACTTGGTGGCACCCAGCTCAGTAGGAGGCCAGAGACATATCGAGAGAAGAACAGCACTTGACAGTTGAAGGTTCAAAACCATCTTCTGAGACGTCCAAATATGGAAAGTAGTCACCTCATTGGATCTTCCTGCTTCTGCCCAATTCTAGTATTGGACACAGGCCACAGAGTCTTCGAGAAGGGCACAAAGAGGGGAATAAAAGGGGCAACCTGGAGCCCCAGCTTTCTCTGCTTCCTGTACCTTCTTCGACGATGTCTCCAGAGAGCACTTTCAACTGGCAACTGAGCAGCACAGCATCTCCAGCTTCTTGTAGCTCATGGCGAGCATCATCGGACTGACTAGATCCAAAAGATCACCCTAATGAGATGACCTGAAGACCACAACCAGTCCTAGACAAGAGGAGAAACCCAAATCGACAACTGCAAATCCTGAAACATCAGCCAACCCTCAAAGACCAAGGAACACCCTGTCCCAGCCTTATTAAATGGGTATTACCAGTCTTTTCAGATAAACAGTTCAAATACAGTGATAGGGACCTGAGGATAGTGTGTAGTGAATCCTTGTAAATGGCTTGTGTAGATTTGAGACTGTTGACTGAAGAGTCCTATGAAGAGATTGATAGAGTTTGATAGAATTTAATTAAAATACAATGGTAGAGTCTGATAAATACTGTTTTCCCTTGATAAAGTTGGATCTTCACTTGACTCTTGTCCCCTTTGTCCATTTCATCGCATAATGCGCCTGAGTTTAAAAGGGTTACTGCAAACTGGTCAAGGTTAGTCAGGGTTCATTTACCCACTTTGCACTTTACAATATTCAGACCACTCTCCCCACAACCCCCACCCCGCCCTCCACTTTCAGGGGCCCCGCTACCAGAGATGCATTTACAAGACAATTGAAGAAAGGCAAAATAATCTAAAACCTTATAGTTTAAAAAGGGTGCAGGAACGAGATACCTGGGGACTTTCATGTATAAATCTTTGAAGTTGGTGAGATGTGTTGATAAAGCTGTTAAAAAACCATGAGACTTTTAGCTTTACAAATGAAAGTATAGAGTACAAAAACAAGAACATTATGTTGAATGTTTATAAATCACTGGTTAGGCTTCAGCTGAAATATTGCAGGTGTCACACTTTAGAAAGAATCTAAATACATTGCAATGGTTGCAAAGGAGGTTTACTAAAACAATACCAGGCTTGAGGAACTTCAATTATGTGGATATATTAGAGAAACTGGCATTGTTTTCTTTAGGGCATAGAAGTTTAACAGGCGATTTAATAGAAGTGTTAAAGTTTGAGGGGTTTTGGTATGCAAAGGGAAAAAATGCTTCAACTGGCAGCAGAGTTGGGAATGAGATGACACAGATTTAAGGCAATTGGCAAAAGAACCAGAAGGGAGATGATGGAAGGTTATTTTTTAATGCAGCAAGTTGTTCCGTCCTGAAATGCACTCCCTGAAAGAGTGATGGAAGCATGTTCAGTAATAACTTCAAAAAGAAATTGGATAAATATTTGAAAAGGAAAAAAGAATGCAGGGCTACAGACAAAGGGTAGGGGAGTGAAATACTTGGATAGCTTTTTCAAAGAGCTGGCACATAAATGATGGGCCAAATGACCTCTCTCTCTGCTGATTTGAATCATGTTTCAATGATTCTAAGTTTGACCACCTTCCACCAATTGTCTGCTTTTTCAAGTAGTTCCATTGGAACTTCAGACTCAGTAAATCCATATTGAAGATATGGACAATCACTAATATGGAAATGTAGTGGATGTGCGTGCATGAAATTTAAGGATGTAAGACAGAGGAGGCCATTGGAGAAGATCGAGGTGTATGGTGTTGGGGGAATTGGATTAAAAATTGGTCAGAAGAAAAGAGACTCACATCCAGGTCGACAGTTTGAGAGGTGGGTAGGCCAACAAAATGACAGGGGAAGATATTAAAATGGATGCCTGATGTGTTCTGGCCATTATTAAAGTTTCCCAAAGACAGCCAGGTTGCCGGGCAGAGACCGTGCTTGTTAACAGTAGGCAATGAGCCTCTCAAGGATTCAGTTAATGGGTATTTTAAAATCATAACAAATAAGAGCAGGATGAGGCCATTTTCCCCCTCAAGCCTGGTCCGCCATTCAATAAGATCATGTCTGATCCGATTGTGGTCTTGACCCCAGTTTCCTGCCAGTCCCCCATAATCCTTTATGCCCTTGTAGATCAAAAATCTGTTTAACTCAGTCTTGAATATATCCAATTACCCAGCTTGCACCCCTCCTGGGAAAGAGAGCTCCAAAGACTAACAACCCTCCTAAAGAAAATTAAATCCTCCTCATATCTGTCATAAATAAGAGGTCTCACAACACCAGGTTAAAATCCAACGGGTTTATTGGGAATCACGAGCTTTCAGAGCACTGCTCCTTCATCAGGTGACCAATGGTCAAGGAGGGGCTTGCAGCTGGAGTTCAGGAGTCAAGAAGAGCAGTCGCACTTGTAGTGTAGTCTTATCTTGCTGTATACTTATATAATTATTCTATTGGCTCACCTGATGAAGGAGCAGCGCTCCGAAAGCTCATGATTCCAAATAAACCTATTGGATTTTATCCTGGTGTTGTGAGACTTCTTACTGTGCCCACATCAATCCAATGTCGGTATCTCCACATCATGTCCTAAATAGGAGGCTCTTTAGTCTGAAACTGTTTCACCTAACTCTAGATTCCCCCACAAGTGTAAACATCCTTTTAACCTATTTACCCTATCACGCCCCTCAGACTCTTATTTGTTTCAATTAGATCACCTCTCACTCTCCTAAACTTTAATGAGTATAGGCCCAACCTACTCACCTTTCCTTTATAAAACAACCCTTTCACCCCAGGAATCAGCCTTGCGAACCTTTTCTGAACTGCTTCCAATGCAAGTATGAAGAGACCAAAATGATATGCGGTAATCTAGGTGTGATCTCACCAATGTACTGCTGAATTGTAGCAAGACATCTCTACTTTTACACTCCATCTTCCTTGCAATAATGGCCAATATTGCATTTGCCTTCCTAATTGCTTGCTGGACCTGCATGTTGACTTTTTGTAGTTTATGTACAAGGACACCTAGATCCTTGTACTGAATCTTTCTGCTGTACCTCACCATTTAAATATTATTCCACTTTTTTTTGAAGTGGACAACCACTCATTTTTCCCACAATATACTCTATCTGCTAAGTTTTTTCCCACTCACTTAACCTGTCCATATCCTTTCTGTAGTTTTGCAGATTTTTCCAGGAGTGCACATGAAAAATGGAACTTCCAGCTTTTAAACGTCAGGAGCTCAGTGGCAAGTCCATGTCAGCTGCAGTTGGCAGCCATTGCAAGCTGTAATTTGCAAGACGGTGGTTTGGTGGAGGTGGGTGGGGGGGGGGGGGGGGTCTGCACCATGCTGAGAGTAAACAAAGTGTAAGAATGACAAGTTGGAAGCTGGGAAAGCTTGACAAAAATAGTATTCTATTGTTCTGTGTTTGATTAAGTGTATCTGTTTATTATTGATGTTCACTGTTCTTGATTGGTTAAGCCTGGACATGGACTCTGAGAGAGGTCAACAAAGGAGTAGAAAGAGCTGGAAGCTAGAGCTGTACTATGAAGTAAATATTTTAAAGAATTGAGAATAAAACGTGTTTCATAGAAACTGAGTTTTGCTAAAGAAAGAGACACGTCAAAGCTTTTCATCTTGCACTCATTAGGTCACTTTGCAAGAACACCAAAATAAGGGAAAAACAACACTTTGTACTATCTGAGAAGAGAGTGTTGATAGGTTGGCAAGTGGACTCTGATTGGTAGAGATATTGTTATGGCTCATTGCCGGTCATTAATTGGATGGCCTCAATAAAATCCCATTGAAGCTTCTGCTCCCCACCTTTGTGGCAACGCCACCCGCAAGAGTGAAAGTTAAAAGGAATTTCTCAAATTGGTGGAAGAGGGTAACAATGTTCCACCACATCAACAACTTGCAAGTATGTAGTTCAAACATCCCAAGAGCCTTTGATAAGAGGCTTTATCAAACAAAATTTGAAACTGAAGCAAAAGACTGGTAACCAAAATCTCGATCAAAAAGGTTTTAAGGAGGGTTTAGGGGTCACTTTTGTTCAATGCATTCATCAATGATTTGGATATAGGGCGGGAGGAACTGGTGTCAAAATCTGGCAATAATATTCAGAGGATATTACTAAGTTGGAGGATCTGACAAAAATGTGGTTGTTGGAATTCAATATCAATGAGGTGGTAACTTTGGTAAATGAAAAGCAATAATCAAACTTTGAATGTGGAAGGGTGGGTGATGTCTACATGATGCAATATGAAAAAATTACACACTGTTCAGAACATATACAATTGTGCCGATGATTTTGCATTGCAGTTTTGCCATAATCCACATTAGAAGAGGTGTCAAGCTTTTCCTATTCATTCAAAAGATGCAGGCATAGCTGGAAAGGACAGCTTTTATTGCCTATTTCCACTGCCCTTGAGAAGGTTAAGGTGAGTCATCTTCTTGACTGCTGCAGTCTTAGGGTGTAGATACTCCTACAGTGCTGTTAGATGTAGAATTCTCATCCAGCATCAGATAAAGGAACAGTAACATATTTCCAAGTAGATAGTGTGTGCTTTAAGAGGAACTTGCAGATGGCGATGTTCCCACACATTTCTGGCCTTGTTCTCCTGGGTGGTAGATGTCTGGATGGTACAGTTGAAGAAGTCTTCATGGGTTACTATAGTTCATTTTCTAGATGGTACAAATTGTTATGAAAGTGCGCCGATATTGGAGGAATTGAATGTTTAAGGTTGTGGATGGAGTACACATCAAGCGGGCTGCTTTGTTCTAGATGGTGTCAAGCATTCTGAGTGTTATTGGAGCTGCACTCATCCAGGCAACTGGAGAGTATTTCATCACACTTGTGCCTTGTAGATGGCAGACAGTCTCTGGGGAGTCAGGAAGTGAGTTACTCACCACAGATTGCCCAGCTTGACTTGTTCTTAAAGGCACAGATTTATGTGGCTGATCCAGTTAAGTTCCTGATCAGTGATCCCCAGGGTATTGATGGTGGGGAATCTAATGATGGTAGTGCCAAATGGGAGCATGGTGGCTAATCAAATAGGTTAGAACTGTTGACTGTGCCATCTTGGGCAAGTGTTGTGAATGTCTAAGGAGCCAGTTCAAGGAATGACAAAATTTTGGAACAGGTTGTATCCTTTCCTTACAAACAATGGTACAGATCCACATTAAAATGTTATAAACATGAAGTTCCATGCCTATCTATCATGTAGGCGATGTGCTAGGTAAGGACCCATTTTAGGAACATGTTGCATACTTCGTAAGTGTTGTGCACGCTATGCTTTTTACCTTTGCAACTTTCTAAATTGCTTAAACTTTCATGATTCGGAAATGCTCTCTATTTTTAGTTCCCTTCTTCTCAGTAATTTATTTTTGAAAGGCCACCATCTCTGTTAAAATCTTAGATATTTTGTTTGTTTAGAAAGGGAGAAGAGCCACCGGGGGATATGTTACACAGCACTATATGTAATGAAACTATAAATCTAGCCTTTATAAGGAGTTTACGGATCAACTACATATAGCAAACACAGCAGAATTCTCCCTTGTTCATCAAATCATGTTATTTTCAAGCAACATCGTACCTCAATTTATGTTACTATACCAAACAATAAAGGATTGTCACCGTTCTTTTCCATGAAGCCAGCAGGAGTATTTTTCACTTTTTTTTTCACAGGCAGAAAACTGATTTTAGAAACTGGCAACCCATTATACAACTTCCTGACATCCTTCTCCATTCAGGGCAATGAACAAATCCACAAACACTTGCTTTTTTGTCCTTGCCCAAAATTAAAATTACTCCAGTGCCCTTTAAGATTTTCTTCAAAATGTTCTTTCCAAAGCTCCAGTTCTTCATAGAAACCCTACAGTACAGAAGGAGGCCATTCGGCCCATCGAGCCTGCACCAACCACAATCCCACCCAGGCCCTACCCCCATATCCCTACACATTTACCCACTAATCCCTCTAACCTATGCATCTCAGGACACTAAGGGCAATTTTTAGCATGGCCAATCAACCTAACCCACACATCTTTGGACTGTGGGAGGAAACCGGAGCACCCGGAGGAAACTCACACAGACACGAGGAAAATGTGCAAACTCCACACAGGCAGTGACCCAAGCCGGGAATCGAACCCAGGTCCCTGGAGCTGTGAAGCAGCAGTGTTAACCACTGTGCTACCGTGCCGCCCATATTCTTCAATTTGAGAACTAAAAGGAATACAAAAGGTTCAGAGGGGAGGTAAAAGAGCACATTAGAGAAGCGAAGAAGGATGATGAGAAAAGATTGGCAGACAACATAAAAGGGAATCCCAAAGTCTTCTATGGCCTGTAAATCATAAAATGGTGGTAAAAGGAGGAGTTGGGCTGATTAGGAACCTAAAAGGGAATTTACACATGGAGATAGGGCGCATGGCTGAGGTATTGAAATGAACACTTTGCATCCATCTTTACCAAGGAGGTAGCTGCTCCCCAGGACATGATGACAGTCAAGGAATTTCTTTGTTATTTAATTCTTTGATGGGATGTGGACATTGCTGGCTGTGCCAGCATTCATTGTCCATCTCTAATTGCCCATGAGGGGGCATTTAAAAGTGAACCACATTGCTGTGGACCTTGAGTCACAAGTAGAAAGAACAAAGAAAATTACGGCACAGGTATAGGCCCTTCGGCCCTCCAAGCCTGCACCAGCCATGCTAGCCGACTGAACTAAAACCCCCTACCCTTCCGGGGACCGTATCCCTCTTTTCCCATCCTATTCATGTATTTGTCAAGATGTCCCTTAAAAGTCACTATCATATCTGCTTCCACTACCTCCCCTGGCAGGGAGTTCCAGGCACCCACCACCCTCCATGTAAAAAGCTTGCCTCTTACATCTCCTTTAAACCTTGCCCCTCGCACCTTAAACCTATGCCCCCTGATAATTAACTCTTCCACCCTGGGAAAAAGTTTCTGACTGTCCACTCTGTCCATGCCCCTCAACCTCCGTCATTCCAGTGAGAACAAACCGAGTTTCTCCAAACTCGCCTCATAGCTAATGCTCTCCATACCAGGCAACATCCTGGTAAATCTTTTCTGTACCCTCTCCAAAGCCTCCACATCCTTCTGGTAGTGTGGCGATTAGAATTGAACACTATGTTGCAAGTGCGGCCTAACTAAAGTTCTATAAAGCTGCAACATGACTTGCCAATTTTTAAACTCAATGCCCCAGCCGATGAAGGCAAGCAAGCAAGCAAGCCTTCTTGACTACCTTCTCCACTTGCATTGCCACTTTCAGTGACCTGTGTACCTGTACACCCAGATCCCTCTTCCTGTCAATACTCTTAAGGGTTCTGCCATTTACTGTATATTTCATATCTGTATTAGACCTTCCAAAATACATTACCCCACACATAGGCTAGACCAGGTAAGGATGGCAGATTTCCTGCCTTAAAGGGCATTAGTAACCCAGATGAGTTTTTTAATGACAATTGACAATGGTCATCATCTGGTTAGACTTTCAATTCCAGATATTTATTGGATTCAAATTCCATCATCTGTCATGGTGGGCATGCGCCCGAGTCGGCCAGCGAGCCGATTTAAATGCATTTGCATGCATTCAAATCGGCATAATGAAGCGCGCGCCCAACTTTACCATCAATTCCCCCTTTACCAGCGTGCGGCCCAATTCGCGTCTGCGCCTTTACCGACCTGATAAATAAAAGTCCAACTTGTACTGTTATTCAGCAGGGGAATTGCGGAGGCCCACCCTTCACGGACAACCCCCTCTAACCACCCCGGCAGACCCCCCCCCCCCTCCCCCCCCAACCCCCCCCACCCCGCCGGGATCGGACCCCTCTGGGAGGTAGCCACCCCCCCACCCCCCTCATCGGGATCGGACCCCTCTGTGAGGAACCCTCCCCCCCACACCCCCCCATCGGGATCAGACTCCTCTGTGAGGAACCCTCCCCCCCCCACCCCCCCCCCCCCCCCCCCCCCCCACCCTCCCCACCCCGCCAGGATAGGACCCCTCTGGGAGGTAGCCCCCCCCCCCCCCCCCCCCCCCCGCCCCACCCCGGAATCGGACCTCTCTGGGAGGCAGGCCCCCCCCCGGCAGAGCACACCCCTAACCTACCTCAATCGTGGTCTCCCTCCACCATCCTTCCCGCTCACCTTCAGTCCTTTGACAGCCTGCAGCACGTTCCTGGACACTGACTTCGAGCCACGGCTGAAGTGACCGGGCTTCACACAGGTCCACTGGCGTCTGCCGGAGGGGGGGAGGCAGGCCCAGTTGGAACTCTGGTGGGGGGGGGGGGGGGATGAGGAGAGGGGGCGGGCCCACATTGCCCTCTTGGGGGTGGGGGGGAGGTTGGGGGGGAGGGGGTGTGACTTATCATCCCCTTGGGGGGATGGGGGTGTGACGGATCATCCCCGGGGAGGGGGGGGGGGTGGAGGAGAGGGGGTGTGACGTATCATCCCCTGGGGGCGTGGGAGGAGAGGGGGTGTGATGTATCATCCCCTGGGGAGTGGGAGGGGAGGGAGTGTGACGGATCATCCCCTGGGGGGGGTGGAGAGGGGTGTGACATATCATCCCGGGGCGGGGAGAGGAGAGGGGGTGTGACGGATCATCCCCGGGCGGGAGAGGGGGGGTGACGGATCATCCCCTGGGGACGAGGGGGGGGGTGTGGAGGAGAGGGGGTGTGACGGATCATCCCCGGGGGGGAGGAGAGGGGGGGTGACGGATCATCCCTGGGGGCGAGGGGGGGGTGTGGAGGAGAGGGGTGTGACAGATCATTGACTAGTACACTACCAGCCACAGCCATCTCTCCCGCTCTCTCACACCTGCAGGGAAGAGTAATCTGTGGCTGGTAGTGTACCAGTGATGGTGCCAGGAGGGATCGGCCGCAGACAGGCAGCAGAACCCCCCCCGACCAGAGGATGAGACGTCACACCCCCTCTTCCCCCCCCCAGGGAATGACCCCCCCCCCCCCCCCCCCCCCCCCCCCAGGGAATGATAAGTCACACCCCCTCCCCCCCCAACCCCCTCCCTCCCTCCCACCCCCCCTCCCTCCCCCCCACTCCCGACCAGAGGATGAACGGCAGAGAGGCTCTCTCCGCTCTCTGCTTTTTGTTTTGCGCCCGGGCACGTTCTGTCAGATTCTTCCCGAACTGCGCATGTGCAGATCGGCGCTCCGACAGATGCAAATGCACTAGGCCCCGTCCACTAGACCCGCACTGAAAAAAAGCGTATGGGGGCGCTGGAGCGCAGCTGCCGGGCACGAGTCTGATTTACGGCCGCACCCGGCACTTTGTCCCGATTTGCTAAAATCGGCCCCTTAAAGTGACTTGCAAAAGAAGCAAAGGTGATGTGAGAAAAAACCTTTTCACATGAGCGGTTTAGATCTGAAATGCACTGAATGGAAGTGTGGTGGAGGCAGGTTTAATCGAGGCATTCAAGATGGCATTAGATGAATACTTGAAAAGAAACAATACACAGGGGTATTGGGGAAAGACAGTGGAATGGTACTAAGCCATAATGCTCATTTGGACAGCTGGTGCAGACACGATGGCTCAAATGGCATTCTTCTGCACTGTAACAATTCTTTGATTCTGTGAATTTATTTATAGCTGAGCTTTCTCCACTAGATCCTTCTTGTAATCTTGATCTCTTGACACTCAATCTTCCCATTTACTCAGGTCTTTTTATTCAAGATCCCTGTAAGCTTATTGTCTGCAGCACACTCGTGGAATAATGTGTGAAGAACAACTGTTCCAACAAAATGGCACTCATGAATGAATGAATAAAGTTAGGATCTCCATAGAGACTGTTAAATTCACCCTGAGGGATCTTGGCAGGGTGTATGTGGAAAAGATGTTTCCTGTGATGGAAGAATCTAGAACTAGGAGACACCATTTAAAAATAAGTTGAATACTGTTTTAACCTTTCTAGTTGACCACAGATGATGGGCCCTTCCCTTGGAATTTTTCTTTCTCATTGGAATGTGTCTATTCTGCATATTCTGAAATATCCCTTTACATGTCTGCCGCTGAATATCTGTTGATCTATCACTTAAGCATATTCATCAGTTCGCTTCAGCTAGTTTTCATGCCCTCATAGTTACCCTTATACACATTTCAAATACTGATCTTGGATGCAGTCTTCTCTCCCTCAAACTGAATGTAAAATTCAATTATATTATGATCATTGCTACCTCGGGGCTTGTTCACTATGAAGTAATCAATTAATCCTCTCTCATTGCACAATTCCAGTTTTATTATAGCCTGCCCTTGGTTGACTCCAAAAAGTACTGTTTTAAGAAACTATCTTGAAAAAATTCTAAGAACTCTTGATTAATGCTACCTTTGTCCAGCTGATTTTTCCAATCCATATGTAGATTAAAATCCCCCATGATCATCGCAGTATCTTTCTGACAAGCTCTTATTATTTCTTCTTTTATACTCTGACCTACCATGTGGTTAGAATTAGTGGGGCGGGAGGGCGGGGGCCTGTATACCACTCTCACAGTGGCTCTACTTTGATTTTTACCTTTGTGGTTGTGTGAACAATGTTGGAGATTGCATTACTATGGGCGGGATTTTCCACGCCTCCCATGCGTGTTTCTCACCAGCAGAAGTAGCCCACCATTTAGCAGTCTTCTGGACACAGCGCTGTCAATGGGGTTTCCCATTGTTTGAACCCTTTGCTGCAGCAAAGGTTTAGCGTCAGTTGGACCAGAAAATCCCACCAACAGGAACGGCCTAAAATCTACGCTCTATGGCCTAAATTCTCTGACCTCGCCCACGGGTTCTTGATTCTCCAGTCCCAGTACAGTGAATGATGCTTTGAGCAAGCGCCAAATTCTCCATACTCGCTGGCAGCGGTGGCGGGGTGAACGAGATCGGAGCATCCGAAGACGGTTCCATGCTGTAATGGTTAGCACTCTGAACTTTGAATCCAGCGATCCGAGTTCAAATCTTGGTGGGACCTCAATATGTTTTAGGATGGCACGGTGGCACAGTAGTTAGCGTTGCTGCCTCACAGGGACTTGGGTTCGATTCCCAACTTGAGTCACTGTCTGTGCAGAGTCTGCACATTCTCCCTGCGTCTGGGTGCGTTTCCTCCGGGTGCTCGGGTTTCCTCCCACAGTCCAAAAGACATGCGGTTAAGTGCATTGGCCATGCTAAACTCTCCTTCAGTGTACCCAAACAGACACCGGAGTGTGGCGACTAAGGGATTTTCACAGTAACTTCATTGCAATGTTAATGTAAGGCTACTTCTGACAGTAATAAATAATCTTTATATGTTTGTTTAAGTTTAAAGTCTTTTCTTTCTGGTCCATTACCCGAGCAGAAAATTGTGCATGAGATATAATTTGGTGCTATTCTAGATAGCATCTGAAATATTGCTTAATTTTCCTTCTGCATCCCAGACATTCTGGCCTTCCTTCTACCTTATGTGTGTTAGTTTTAAATCTATATACTGTTTCATTTCTGATAGGGCACACAGATTTCTTTCATGAATGTAAATTTGACAGCAATGGGGTTGATTCATGTCCCACCACAGTTCCATGAAAACCTAATTCGGCTTGGAATGAGAGGCATCCACTGCTTGACACTTGATAGAAACGTTCTGAGGCTGAGGATTTGGATCAGATAAAAACTTCAAAAATTCTTGAGGCAGCCAGAGCCAAAAATGAGTTAATACGGAGAGAATTTTGCTATTGAAAGTGTGCTGGAATAGCAGACAAACACAGGGCGCATTGTGTATCGAGTTACATTAAACATATCTGACAGCAGCAGATAGATGTCAATATATTTGGAATAACATTGCTGTGCGTCACTATTCATAGGTGTGTCATCCCTAAAAGCTTTATTTTAGTCACATGCAGTTTTGCCCAACATCATGAATGCGGCAAATCCAATTACACATTATTCTAATTCGGAATTGGTACTACAATTAAAAATACTTAAGGTCGTAAATCATCGGCAGCAACCCCTTCGGGTCAACGTGAGTAAATTGCAAAGGTTTAACTGGCTATTTCAATTAAGAATCCAGTACTTTGAATGGCTTTTGCAGCATGAGAAAATTGCACTTTCTAACACCATTACTTATACCTCTCCAGGACATAATGCAGTTTTAACAGTAAGATATCCAACGCTAGCAGGCAGTCTAAAAACATACACCAAATGGAATACTAGCAGAGAACAATTAATGGAATGCAAAAGCTTCCATGCATGTGGACAGCACTTTTTGACAATGGCAGAACTAACTCACAACAAAAGCTCACTAACTCACCGGGCGGCATGGTGGCACAATGATTAGTGCTGCTGCCTCATGGGCTCAATTCCAGCCTGGGGTCACTGTCTGTATGGAGTCTGCACGTTCTCACCGAGTCTGTGTGGGTTTTCTCCAGGTGCTCCGGTCTTCTCCCACAGTCCGAAAGATGTGCTGGTTAGATGGATTGGCCGTGCTAAATTGACCCTAGTGTCAGGGGAATTAGCAGAGTAAATGAGAGTTATGGGAATCGGGCCTGGGTGGGATTGTGGTCGGTACAGACTCGATGGGCCGAATGGCCTCCTTCTGTACTGCAGGGATTCTACAATTCTGTAAAGTTCCCTGATGTAACAAGTCAGGCTTGATTTTATGTTCCCAAATCTGGATGGCTGACTCCTTTCCCTCCACCACCACTCCCCGCGCCTGCACCCACTGCACTGACAGAAAAATCAACATGATGACATCATGGCAGGTGCCAAAATCAGCAACCCTGGCGCGATTCTCCCATCGCGACCCGCAACTTTTCTGTCAGGTTGCGGTGGGAGATGCGCGTTGCCAGCCTTGATCAGGGATTTGCACATGCGCCGGGAATGCATGCGCATCTCCCAGAGCCGGTGAACAGTCGCCAGTCAGACCACGCTGGAAAACGGCGGGAAGGCAGGTAAGTCATTTAAATCTTTTTTAATATGTTTTAAATATGTTCAGCAGTTAACATAGAACATAGAACATAGAAAAGCTACAGCACAAACAGGCCCTTCGGCCCACAAGTTACACCGAATAATTTCCTTACCTTCTAGGCTCATCTATAACCCTCTATCTTACTAACCTCCAGGAACCTATCCAAAAGTCTCTTAAAAGACTCAATCGAATCCGCTTCCACTACCACTACCGGCAGACGATTCCATGCACCCACCACCCTCTGAGTGAAAAACTTACCTCTAACATCTCCTCTCTACCTACTCCCCAGCATCCTAAACCTGTGGCCTCTCGTGACAACCATTTCAGCCCTGGGTAAAAGCCTCTGAGAATCCACTCTATCAATACCTCTCAACATCTTATACACCTCTATCAGGTCACCTCTCATCCTTCGCCTCTCCAAGGAGAATAGACCTAGCTCTCTTAACCTATCCTCATAAGGCATACCACTTAATCCCGGCAACATCCTCGTAAATCTCCTCTGCACCCGTTCTATGGCTTCCATATCCTTTCTGTAATGAGGCGACCAGAACTGGGCACAGCACTCCAGGTGGGGTCTGACCACGGTCCTATACAGCTGCAGCATTATCTCCCGATTTCTGAACTCAATTCCTCTATTGATGAAGGCCAGTATTCCATACGCCTTCTTAACCACAGCCTCCACCTGCGACGCCGCTTTGAGCGTCCTATGAACCCGAACCCCAAGATCCCTCTGTTCTTCTGCACTGCCAAGCGTCTTACCCTTAATATTATATTCTTCCATCCTATTCAACCTGCCAAAATGAACCACCACACACTTATCTGGGTTGAAATCCATCTGTCACTTCTCCGCCCAGCCTTGCATCCTATCTATGTCTCGTTGCAACTGCTGACATCCCTCTACACTATCCACAACACCTCCAACCTTTGTGTCATCAGCAGACTTGCCAACCCATCCTTCCACTTCCTCATCCAGTTCTCTATTGGGAAGTTCCAGGTCCCGATCGAATCTCCCACCCCACCAGGAGTACTTCATTCTGGCGGGGTTCAGACTAGCTCCCTACGTTCGGGAACCTAGCAGGAGTCCCCGCCGGAACAAAGGGGGGGGCAATCAGGGCCCCCCAGGATGTCAGGCAGTGGGGGGGGGGGGGTGCCCCCTGGGCATGAGCACCCTGGCACTGCTCAAGGGGCAAAGTACCCATGCCCGGGGGCACCTTGGCACTGCCCATTGGGCATCAGGTAGTGCCAAATGGGCGTGGCCTACTATGGGCAGGGCCTAAAGGCGATCGGTAGGGGTAGGGGGGGTCACGCTGCCACTCTGCAGACAGGATCGGTCTGGGATGGAAGGAGGGCAGTGATTGGGGCGGGCTGGGGGAGGGGTGGTCTGCTGGGGTGGAGCGGGGCCTGCCTCCCAGGGAGGTCTGACCCCGGGGAAAGGGGGGGTTCTGCCGGGGTGACGGGGGTAGGGGAATCGCCACTGCTGGGGGGGATGGGCTGTACATTGGGGTGCTCCGGGACGGGGGTCATCAGGGCTGGCCTGGGAATTGCTGTGGGGGCCACGATCGGGCCTTGGGGGTAGGCTGGAAGGGCAGCCCTGCGGGGGTCCCGGTCTGGCCAGCAAACGGGGAGTCTGACAGATCGGGACAACTGCGCATGCACAGAGTTGCCGAGCTGTCAGATTCTGGTGCCAATATGCCCCGCCCCCCTGGGTTTTTAATGATAGTCATGACTGGGACCTCTGCAGTGCACAGAGTGCGGAGATTCAGGTAAGACGCTGAACTGACCAAACAGTCAGGATTTAGAACAGTTTTCCCGCCAATTCAGCACTTTTGGCCTCTCTCTCTGTCATTTTGAAATCATTAATTAACAAGCTATTAAGCTCGTTAACAATCCAATCCAATCATTAATATTTTTTCATTGCCTGCTGTCTTTTCCGAGGATGGTGGAAAATTCACTATCACGGGAAATAGTTGAAGCCAAAAAGTTGTGTGATTTCAAGAAATTAGATGTAGCTCTTGGGGCTAAAGGGATTAAAGGATATGGGGGGAACAGTGAATCAGGATAGTGAATTTAATGATCAGCCATGATCATAATGGATGGCAGAACAGGCTCAAAGGGCCGAATGGCCTACTCCTGCTTCTAATTTCTATGTTTCTAAAGGCCTGTCACTGGGGTCAGGGTTGACAAAACCAGCAGAGTCTGCTGGAGAAAGGATCAGTGTCTGTATGATTTTTTAATGACTCTTTAAAAACTTTTTGGTGCCTTCAATGAATGATAAGGACTGATTCTGAGAGCATGGGACCTTTATAATTCTAATCGTGACCAGAGCCACATGATGTCACGGCCTACACTGCTGATTCTCAGCACCCAAAAGATATGTATTGACATGTAGATGTGAATCATATTCCACTTTGAATGTCGCTGCAACAAAACTTAATTACTGTATTATTTTTCATATTAACTCAAAGTTACAAGAGCTGGCTATATTGCAGCATCTTAAAACAGGCATGAGAAACAGGCACTAATGACAAATGCAAGGTTGGAAGGGAGCAAAGGGAAGGGTTTACGGTCAGGAAATAAGCTTTCTTTAGCACCCATAGTTGCCTCATTCTTCCCCAAAAGTCACTAATTGACCATCCAATGTTTGACTGAACATGCAGAGACAGCAGGAAGGTCAGTGGGATGCGGGGAGGGGTCACGGAGAAAGCATACCTCTCAGTTTCCAGTCTACCTCTCTCACCCCACCAACAGACATAAAATCCAGTCCTGGTGTTTCCTAGGTATTGTTAGCAGGCCCTCGGCTTTTCAACTTATCTATTAATGATTTGGATGAAGGAGTGTGAAGTTGTATAAGCAATTTTTAGCTGATACTGAGTTAGAAGGCACAATAAATTGAATAGATTTGAATAGTGACATGAACTGGGTAAGCCAGCAAGTCGATGGAGTTCAATATGAACAAATATGTGATCATCATCCATTTTGGATCCAAGAAAGTCAAATCTTAATATTCTTTTAATAGTGAGAAACACAATCAATGACACTTGGTTTTGTCACTTTTACTGAAACTAGCTTTATATCCCAGATTTATTAATTTAATTTAAATTCCACCAGCTGCAGCGGGGTCTTAAACCCATGTCCCCAGAGCATTAGCCTAGGCCTCTGGATGCCTAATGCAATGACTTTACCCGTTACCTTCTCCCTATCAAATGAAGCATGTATGTGAATATTTCACATTGATGATGAAAAGGAGACTAAGAGTTCAGCCTTGAGGTGACCAAATGGGTTTAAAAAGAGACATGCATGATGCTTGCCAATTGATTGATCTTTGCTGGAGAGGCCTCACATTCCACCACAACATAGTTGGTTTGACAGAGGACGTTATTTAATAGTATTTCCCCCCTTTTCAACTTTTTCAGTACTTTCGCAACAGCTGCTTCTGATATTACCATTTCATTTAAAAGCACAAGAAACATTCAAACATTTCTTTAGGTTTTGTATTGTCAGCTTCCAAGACAGACAGTGCAATAAGTGGTTAGTGTTGGGAAGGGAGGATTGAAGTCAATTTTGCAATATCAGGATTTAATTGTATTCATTCTTACGACAACATCGGAGAAAACTTAAGAAATTTTACATTATCTTTCTACCCCCTAGATTACCTGTTGGGAGTTGATACGTATGTAATTCCAGGACATAGGCCTATCATCATTTGCATTGAAGCTGTTCTATCGTTCAATCGCTTAGTTATTAAGGATATTCCCATTTGTGTGAAGTTCAGCTCTCTGTAATGATCTTTTGCTGAGGCAGTTAGTTCTGGCATGTGTGGATCATCTTCAGCCTTGTCTTGTTCAGAAGGGAAGCTTGCTTTCAAACTCTATCCTTTAATACTTGGAACTTTTTGTTGAATATTCCTCTGCCTGATTTTCCAACTGTCGTCATGAGTTGTGCTTCCCTTATCTCTACATAACAGCTCTCGGTGCTCAATAGAAGACTAACAACCCTGTGTTTAATGTGTGGAACTTCATTGTGATGCTGGAAAATATAGGAGTTTGAGAAAGGCATATAAACAATGTTATTCACCCCCTTGTCCCTGTTATTTTGAGAATGTGGTATGGATGCTCATGAAATATGATTTTTACTTTCAAAAGTAAAGTAGCCTGATAATTCACAAATGACAAAGTTGCAGGTGAATTATGGTCTGTCTCGCAAGTGAAAATTAAAATCATATTTCACTATCCTGTGTAGCCTACTCTATTTATAATATTCATTTGTTCCAATAATTAAATAATTTTAGCATTCATTTAAATTCTATTCATTTTTTGTTCAATTTTAACATTGACTATTATAAGCACCAAAGCTGTGTTTCTGTCTGTTATAATCAGATGAAATGTTCTTTCTCTGCTCTCTGAGTCTTACTTTCTCAATGTTCGTGGCTGCAATCTTCAAAATCCCTCAACTGGGATTAGGTTTTGTGTGATTTATTGTGCCATCTCATTCTAAAAAGCTTTGTGTTTCATCAGCAAATCATGGACTTAGTTGGAATGCTTCACTTCTTTCTTCAGTACAAACAACACACTGTTCATGATTATTTCAAATTAAACATCAGATTATATCAAGAAAAGTCAATGACATGATTTAGCAATCCTTGCTCTGTGAGTATACAGGCAGTGCTGTGTGAGTATACAGTCTGTGCTGTGTAAGTATACACACTGTGCTGTATGAGTGTACAGTCTGTCTGTGTGAGTATACAGTCTGTGCTGTGTGAGTGTACAGTCTGTGCTGTGTGAGTATACAGTCTGTGCTGTGTGCATATAAAGTCTGCACTGGATGAATATACAATCTGTGCTGTGTGAGTATACAGACTGTGCTGTGTGAGTATATAGTCTGTGCTGTATGAGTATATAGACTGTGCTGTGTGAGTATACACACTGTGCTGTATGAGTATACAGACTGTGCTGTATGAGTATACAGACTGTGCTGTGTGAGTATATAGACTGTGCTGTGTGAGTATACAGTCTGTGCTGTGTGAGTATACAGACTGTGCTGTGTGAGTATATAGACTGTGCCGTGTGAGTATACAGTCTGTGCTGTGTGAGTATACAGACTGTGCTGTGTGAGTGTACAGTCTGTCTGTGTGAGTATACAGACTGTGCTGTGTGAGTATACAGACTGTGCTGTGTGAGTGTACAGTCTGTCTGTGTGAGTATACAGACTGTGCTGTGTGAGTATACAGACTGTGCTGTGTGAGTATACAGTCTGTGCTGTGTGAGCAAGTGTTGTGGATATGCCCAGATGACCCCTGAGGTGGGAAAATCAGACACTTAATGCCACAGACGTGGCGTTTTACATGTGACAAACTTTTGTTTTCAAAAATTGCGGTCTGGACTGCGCCATCGGGACTGGTGGTATTCACATCGATTTTTGTACCAAACTTACACTGCCAAATTTTGGATAAATTCCACCCAATATATCTTTTAAAGTTAATATTGTTGTGCAACTGGTAACTGCAAAACGTTTAAAGTTGGCTTATGTTGACTTATGCTCTGTATTCAGTTCATGCTTTGTGGCAATTTCCCTCCCCCATTTAACTGAGTTGCGATCAGAACCTTCAAATGGGTAAAATCAAACATAAATCGATACTGATCACACTGCAGCAGGTATGTGGATAAGCCAATGCTACACAATGTTTTTTTATCATTCGAATTTTTAAATTTAAGTTGCCATCTTTTAAATTGTCTGACATCTTCAGTCCATCAGACTTTGAATTCTCTTGCCCAATGGGACCAGGTGGTAGCTACTGACAGAAAGCATCTGAGACGACCCAACACAATTCTGCTCATTGACTTTTACTTCCCCTACAGGGAGATTCCAATTGCTTTACTCTTGCCACTCCACTTAATGGGGATCAGTTTATGGTTCTCGATGTTAGATTCAAACACTCACCCATCTCCCTCCCCTCCAATTAATATTTCTTACAATTAGGATGGGAACTGCTCCAAGATACAATTCTAATCCTAATTTTGTGATTCAGTTGTGCAAAATTTTTAGTGCGTCACCCAAAGTATGCCATGTGCATTTTCAATGATCAATTCAATACCAGATTTTTCACAGGTTTGGGTGCAAATTCGGATGTGTTCCTTAAGGAAGGAGCAGTAAATTGTAAGACAGATCCAATTTCAAAGGGATGAGGAGAGTTAAAGGAGAAAATAAGATGGGGACAAACCCTCTGAGGCTTGAGGAAAAGTTCACACAGACATTTGTTTGAGTGGAAACGACCAGCTGGCCTATCAAGCAGGAAAGAGATAGAGGGGGCGATTCTCCCAAAAAAGTTCCAAGTGCTGAATTCGTAGGAAAAATGGTGCAAAACACAATTGTTTTTTCAGTGTGATTTCAGACTCGAATCTCCCACACTCTGTGCAATGCAGAGGTTACAATCGTGAATATCATTAAAAGCTTGGGGGGAACGGGACCGACTCACGACTCAGGCCTCTGCGTATGCACAGTGACACCGAACTGACATCCTCCTGATCGCTGGCCAGCTCGATCGCTGGCTAGCCTGGGATCCTCACAGTGCTGCCCCCCACCAGCAGGCCCCCCCCGCCACCAGGCCCGATCGCAGCCCAATCGCGGCCCCCACAATCATTTCTGGGCCAGCCCCCACCCCTCTCAGTTCTGAAGCACCCCAATCTCCAGCCCCCCCACCCCCCTCCAGCAGTGATGATACCCCCCACCCGCCCCCCCCCACCCCGGCAGACCCCCCCACTGGAGGCAGACCCCCCCCCGGCAGACCAACCCCTCCAGCCCGCCCAGATTGCTGGCCTCCCTCCAGTCCCGACAGATCCTGTCTGCAGAACGGCAGTGGGACCCCCCACCAATCACCCCCTAGGCCCCACTCCCAGCTGGCCCTGCCCCCTAGGCACTGCCCCTTGGCACTGCCCCTTGGCCCTGCCACTTTACACTGCCCGATGCCTGGTTGACAGTGCCGAGGTGCCCCCTGGGCATGGGCACTTTGCCCCTTGGGCAGTGCCAGGGGCACAGGCTGGCACTGCCAGGGTGCCCATGCCCGGGGGCACCATCCCCCACCACCTGAACCCCTGTGGGGCCCCGATTGCCCCCCCCCCCTTCACTCCAGCAGGGTCTCCCGCTAGTTCCCCAAAAGTGGGGAGCTACTCTGAACCCAGCCGGAATGAAATTGTACTTATGGGGTGAAATATGCTATCGGGCCTGGAGAATTCAGTCCTGGGCCCAATAATCACATTTAAATTACATTAAAAATAAATTTAAATGACTTACCTGGTGTTCCCGTCAGTTTCCTGCGTGGTCCCAACCACGCCGGATATCTGACAGAGGGAGATGCGCATGCGTCAGGAACACATGCATGAATTCCGCGAATCGGCACATGTGCGCATCTCCCGGCCCGACCTGCCAAACAATTAGTGGGTCGGAAAGGGAAAATCACCCCCAGAGAACCTGGTGAATTGGTGCGATGACAACAATCTCTCCCTCAACGTCACTAAAACAAAAGACCCAGTCAACAACTTCAGGGAGCATAGTGGAGGACATGCCCCGTCTACATCAACGGGGATGAAGTGGATAAAAGCAAAACACTGCGGTGCTGAAGCCTGAAACAGAAAATGCTGGAAAATCTCAGCAAGTCTGACAGCATCTGTGGAGAGAGAATAGAACCAACGTTTTGATCTCAATGACCCTTCATCAGAACTAAGGATGAAGTGAAAATGGTTGAGAACTTCAAGTTTCTCGGTGTCCAGTTCACCAGCAAACTGTCCTGGTCCCTGCACACCGATGTTATAGTTAAGAAAGCCCAACAACGTTTCTACTTTCTCAAGAGGCTAAGGAAATTCAGCATGTCCACTATGGCTCTCACCAACTTTTACAGATGCACCACAGAAAGCATCCTTCCTGGTTCTATCACAGCTTGGTATGGCTCTTGCTCTGCCCCAAGACTGCAAGAAACTACAAAGGGTTGTGAACGCAGCCCAGTCCATCACTCAAACCAGCCTCCCATCCATTGACTCTGTCTACACTTCTCGCTGCCTCAGAAAAGCAGCCAGCATAATCAAAGACCCCCATGCACCCCGGACATTCTCTCTTCCACCTTCTTCCTTCGGGAAAAAGATACAAAAGTCTTAGGTCACGTACCAACCGACTCAAGAACAGCTTCTTCCCTGCTGCCATCAGACCTTTGAATGGACCTACCTTATATTAAGTCGATCTTTTTCTACACCCTCGCTATGACTGTAACAATACATTCTGCACCGTCTCCTTTCCTTCTCCCTATGTACTCTATGAACGGTATGCTTTGTCTGTATAGCGCACAAGAAACAAGATTTTTCACTGTATACCAATACATGTGACAATAATAAATCAAATCAAATCAAATCAAAGCCTGTCTCAGGCTAAAAGTATATCTTTATCCATTAGTAACATTTGATGGGACAACAGAGCTAAAATATGGCAGGTCAAAATGAAAGGAAAGGAAACTCAATGGTCAGACATGAATCTGATGGCAAGTGACTGAGCAGCCCAAATTCAGCCGAACTTTTGATTGATGCTAGAGTGGAAGTGTGGCATGAAATCTTTATCAGGTCGCTGGCACTGTTTGCCACTCCACAGCACTCTGACTGCAATTGTGTGTTGAACCATATTTGAAAGTAAGTGAAGGCAGGTTTGAAGCCACGGCTGACCTTTGCTGTCTCTGTGTCAGCTCTACGTTGAATGTTTTGTGAAGACGTCTGGGTGCAATGAATTTACCTTATAAACCATGAAGGCATTTTCCAATTATCAGTTGCAGCTGTGCCTGGAGATGTAATTGTTGATGAATAAACCTAGCCAGACTAGCAAGTAGCATCACCAACATCATGACATATTCTGGTAGGGATCAGCGTCATCTTTCAGGCATTTACAGAGTCATGAAATAAAAATCACAGCGAAGGAGGCGGCGATTTGGCGCACCAAACCCAAGCTAAATCTTCGAAAGAACTGTCCACATAGTACCACACACCAGCTTTTTCTTCATAACCCTGAAAATTAGTTCTTTTCAAGTAGATAGAACCATAGAATCCCTACAGTGCAGAAGGCCCATCGGGTCTGCACCGACCACAACGCCAACCAGGCCCTATTCCCATAACCCCTCATATTTACCCTGCTAATCCTCCTGATGTTGGGGTCAAGTTAGCATGGCCAATCAACCTAACCCGCACATCTTTGAGTGTGGGAGGAAACCGGAGCACCCGGAGGAAACCCACACGGACACGGGGAGAATGTGCAAACTCCACACAGACAGTCACCCGAGGCCGGAATTGAACCAGGGTCCCTGGTGCTGTGAGGCAGCAGTGCTAACGATTGTACCGCCCAAGACTTTTTGAAGTTCAGACGGGATCTGATTCCATCACTTTTCATGCAGCGCATTCCAGATCATAACAATTCCTTGTGTGAAGAACTTTTTCATATCTCCTCTCGTCCTTTAGCCAATTATTTAAATTCTGTGGCCTATGGCCATTAGCCAGAGGAAATAGTTCATCCTTACTAGCTCCATAAAAACTCTTCAAAACACATGGAGCCACTTATGGCACAGGAGGAGGGCATTTGGCCCAACATGTCTGTGCCTAATTCTATTCACCTTCTTTGTTCTAAGGAAAACAATCTCAGCTTCTCCAACCTATTAGCCTGGTAAACATCCTTTTCCAATGTAAGAAAATATCAAACAATCTTAACTGGCACATAAAGTAGAAAATATTTTATCTATCCCCAGGAATTATTATTTTTAACAGCCATTACTTTTAAAACCCCATAAAAATATTGTAAACATTCAGGGTAGGATTTTGTCCTTTAGGTTAGGATGGCCATATCAAGGTCAAATCATGGACACAATCCTGCACTATGGGAATTTTATGGGCAGTGGGGATCTTGGCAATGGTGAGAGCTCACTGAGAAAAGAGCTGCATATTGTTCCGCTCAGGCTCGTGACAGAAAAATGGTGGACTTGGAGGCAGATGTCCTACCTGCCAAGAACTGCTGGCCAATCATAGGCTAGCAGCTCCATTGAATGGCAATGCCACTGATAAGGCAGTGGCTGCTATCATTACAAAACCCACCTGAGATGAAATATTGTCACTTGATTGCAGGCCACAGGTGAGTGATGGTAGGAGGGGGTTCATGGGATGAGGGTCACAAGGGAGCCAGGGGAAGGGGTTGGTATCAAAGGCAGGGATTGGCTCTCAATGGGTACCCCCTTCCCAATACAGAGTACTTTGATCAGGCATTGATTGCCTTTGAATGTGGGACCATGCTGTAACCAACCCACAGAGGTTAATAAGAGCGATAGCAGGATGAAGTTCTTAAGTGGGCATTAATTGGAAAGATGGGATTGACCCAAACCACCACCTTCCAATCACTGCTAACAAATTTTCTGGGCTCTTTCTTGGACAAATATTCAGTGGTTTCCCTTTCTGATATAAACCCCTTGTAATTTTTTCAGTTCTCCTACTTCTACTGTAAAAGCATTAGAAGCATTGGGTTCCTCTAAGTTTCACACTCTAGTGCAATGTTCTTTGTGGAAATCTCTGTCACTTGCACTAGTGCCACTGTTTTAACATCCATTTCCTTTTCTAAAGACTTCTTAAATATTCTTATTACTGTCACCGGTTTACCTTTCAGCTTCCAACAATGAGCTTTGAGATACCTGGTCTTATGGCAATAAAAGCATACTGCTTTTTTTACATTACTTTTACCTTCTACACTATTGGTTTTCTTGATTAGAGTATGTTCTGTCTCTTCTATAAAGCTAAGCTCTTTCCTGTTCCTCTATCTTCCCTGTGAGTTTACAAATTGACACCTATTGCTCCCTAACTGCTGAAAAATATCAGAACCATCTGCCAGAACCGCTGCCTCTTGTACCCAAGAAACTTTACAGTCTTCTAAGTGTGATCTAATAGCCATTGGGATGCCATTTTGAAATTCTTCCATTATCATTAGCCCCTTCGCATTCTCAAAAGTTTGTTCTAATGCTAGTGATCAACACTACCTTAGCCTTTCTGAGCAAAACACTTTGCAAAAATGAGAGTCCATGTGGCCTTAGTCCACTTTAGTTTTTTAGTAACTTTTCAAATGAGATAAAATATCTCTCAACCCTGTCTTCAGTGAATTTAGGCAATAAATGAAGATTCTTCGTTATCTCGAAGCTCCGAATGGGATTTGACTCCTCATTCCAAGTACACAACTCTCTTTAACTCTGTAGCCTAACCTTTTCTCGAGCCAATTCTGATTTCTTTCCCTCTTTGAAACTTGAACTTTAGCATTTCCATTTCTTTTACTCTTTTTCGTCTTTTTCTAAAATCCTAAAACCTAAGAATCTAAAATCTTCCAGAGGATTTTTCAACAACCCACTCAGACATTTGTCACATTGTGAGCCAACCAATCTCACTGAAACTTTGCCTTTCTCGTGAGAGTTTTCAATCCCCACGTTTGAAGATCTTATCTTGGAATTTTCTCCTAGAGTCATTCCCATGCAGACAGCTTCAACAATGACCCACTTCGCAGCGTTTCAGTCCCACCTTGTGAGATTCCTTTTCCCTGGATCTCCAAGTACACAGTAAGAGTTTTAACAACACCAGGTTAAAGTCCAACAGGTTTATTTGGTAGCAAATACCATAAGCTTTCGGAGCGCTGCTCCTTCGTCAGATGGAGTACATTTCCACTCCATCTGACGAAGGAGCAGCGCTCCGAAAGCTTATGGTATTTGCTACCAAATAAACCTGTTGGACTTTAACCTGGTGTTGTTAAAACTCTTACTGTGTTCACCCCAGTCCAACGCCGGCATCTCCACATCATCTCCAAGTACACTCAGGCTTCACCTTCCAAACAACATTTCAGATCATCGGCTATGCCAAGCAGACCATCACTACTCCAAAGGAGTACCTTTGCCCCAACAGTATGTAGCACCGAGTCACCAACCGCTGACTGCCTTCTCAGACCTTCAGGGCTTCTCTTGTGCTAACTTTGCATAAAGCCTGCTCCCTGTAGTGCTTTATTTACCTCAGAGCCTATTTCTTTGTTCCTGTCTTTTAACTTAACTTAATGGGACCTATGTTTGTTGCAGATCTTTGTCCCTTACCTGGGACTTTCTCTTTGGGACCTCACCCTGTCCATCTCCCGTGTACTGCTCCCTGAGACATTTATTCACAATGGTCCTCCATTCCAGATGATTTGATCTACATTTTTGTGCTTTTCTTCTGTGCAGGCGGTCCTCAGCCCGAAGAATGTCAAATACCCGGACTGCGCATGCCAGCTCCCAGATGATGCATGTGGGGGAGGCCTGAGGTTCATTGGGAACTGGAGTTTCCAACCTCCAAACTTCAGATTAATGTAAATTCAGGTTTCATCACAGGTGCCACCTACTTGAAAATGGCCCATGGCAGGATAGAGACAAATACTGGACACTGGCGCAAATCTTTGTACCTGCCTGTCTCCCTACCCATTCAAATTAGGGCTTGAAATCTTGCCCATAGAATATTTGTTAGGCCTTAGCATTGTGTGGCATCATACAATCCACTTTCTGCTACTTAACCCAAGGGCCAACTGTGTGATGTTTCGAATATTCATTGATGAATAAAGCAGGATGATTAATCAAAAGAAGAAGCAGATAAATTGCTATCTTAGACTTTCACTTTGTATAGAAGGTAACCAGCCATTTTAAATAACATGGTAGCTAGAAAGTTCATTTATTTGTCAAGGTAGGCTTACATTAACACTGCAATGAAGTTACTGTGAAAATCCCCTAGTCGCCACACTCTGGTGCCTGTTCGGGTACACTGATGGAGAATTTAGCATGGCCAATGCACCTAATCAGCACGTCTTTCAGTGTGGGAGGAAACCGGAGCACCCGGGGGAAACCTACGCAGACACGGGGAGAATGTGTAGACTCTGTACAGACAGTGCAGGCAATTGAACCCGATCCCTGGCGCTGTGAGGCAGCAGTGCTAACAACTGTGCCACCCTCACTATGTTGTTGAACGGCACGGTAGCACAGTGGTTAGCACTGCTGCTTCACAGCTCCAGGGTCCTGGGTTTGATTCCCGGCTCGGGTCACTGTCTGTGTGGAGTTTGCACATTCTCCTCGTGTCTGCGTGGGTTTCCTCCGGGTGCTCCGGTTTCCTCCCACAGTCCAAAGATGTGCAGGTTAGGTTGATTGGCCAGGTTAAAAATTGCCCCTTAGAGTCCTGAGATGCGTAGGTTAGAGGGATTAGTGGGTAAATATGTGGGGGTAGGGCCTGGGTGGGATTGTGGTCGGTGCAGACTCGATGGGCCGAATGGCCTCCTTCTGCACTGTAGGGTTTCTATGATTCTCTATGATTTTATGATATGCAATTGAACACTGGATTCAAACAATGCAATGGGACTTATTTATTTAATTTCATAACATGAGGATTAAACAGATTCCATTGAAAAACTGAAAATAATCAATTACCCTGGGAGCTACTAAGAAAAAAACAACATGGAATGTTTTCCTATTGGCTTAAGCATCAGGGTAGGGAATGTGGGAAAGAATGGGGCGGCACAGTGGTTAGCACTGCTGCCTCTCAGCGCCAGGGACCCAGGTTCGATTCTCGGTTTGGGGCACTGTCTGTGTGGAGTTTGCACATTCTCCTCGTGTCTGCGTGGGTTTCCTCCGTGTGGTCCAGTTTCCTCCCATAGTCCAAAGGTGTGCAGGTTAGGTGAATTGGCCATGCTAAATTGCCCCTTAGTGTCAGGGGGATTAGCTAGGGTAAGTGCATAAGGTTACAGGGATAGGGCCTGGGTGGGATTGTGGTCGGTGCAGACTCGATGGGCCGAATGGCCTCCTTCTGTACTGTAGGATTCTATAATGGTTGACTATGTAAAGCGTCTCACAATGTCATAGCATGTGAAAAATGTTCCGTTTCCTAGTGTGTTGCTGTTTACATTGATGAATATTCTGTCTTCAGACATCAAATTATATAAGTTTCTGGGAGACCGCTTTGTCTTAAATTGTTACCATAAAAGAGCTTGTTCATTTAATGCCTAAATGTCACATTAACTCCCAGATAATGTCAATTTATATCCAAGCAATTTAACTCTACAAATTAATATGTATCCATTTCTCCATGGAATGATTGTTATCCTATTAAGGTGTGTTGTTTTAACTTCATTTCTTTGGATTTTATTCAACAGCCATCTGTATACCATTTGGAATGTATGCATATTTCCTGTATGCCTTTGCAAGTACTTAATGTAAATGAACTTTAAATATATTTTTTATTATCCCGACATCTTTATCTGTTTCATAAAAAATCGTTTACAAATTAATCATTTTGAAATATATCCGAGAATCCTACATAATAACTAAAAGCACATTTTACAATTTGTTATTACAATTAGACAATATTAACACCAAAATAAAATACTGCAGATGCTAGAAATCTGAAATAAAATCCAAAACGGCCAGAAATATTTACAGGTCAGGCAACGCCGGTTGAGAGAGAAACAGAATTAATGTGGGGAATTTTAACCAAAAATAAAAAGTAGGGTTTGGCTCAGCTGGGGAGGGGGTTAAAGTCCTAAAGCTCAGATTCTCAACACAAACCCACCTCCAACTCCACTTTGGTTTTAACTGAGCTAAGAAGATGAGTAGGTGATCAACCCGCTCCAAAGAGGCAGGAGCCTCGGGAAACTCCACAGTTATATTGAGGCAAGGACTTGGCAATCCAGGAGGTGAGTGCCTGTACATGTGGTTCCTGGATGCCTGCCTGCATCAGTGAACTTGCACCTGTTGTCAAACTTCTCCAAATGGTCTCCAGTCCTTCCCCTCAGGCCTCTCTATCCCTGTCTTCAGAGCTCCCAATCCAACAGATCACCAAATTCCCACAAAGTCTTTGACATCTGACTAGGATTCTGACACATTTCCCATGAGGCCTCCAATTAACACCACCCCCCCACCCCCCCCCCCCCAAGTACTCTGACCCTCTAAAAAGTACTTTTCACTCAATGATAATACACGTGACAATAATAAATCAAATCAAAAAGATCTCACCTTCACCCCTTTCACTCTAATTACTGCTCCCCAATCAGGTGTCCAATAAACCTGGACTTACACACTCCAAGCTTGCGAGTCACATCCATCCACCTTAAGGTCTCCAATTTTCTCTTGCTCAAGCCACTGACCTCCCCACCCCAGCCCCGCAATCATCAATGCCATCCAATACTCAGGGGTTACAGTGCCATGGGGACTTTCCCCACTGTTAATAAAATCATACCCAACAACAAGGCTAAGTCTCCCCTTGCCCTGACTAATCCCCCTACCCTTCTGAGATCAAAATCTCCCCTTCCCATTGACCCAACCAGCATGGACTTACCTGATCCCGAAACTACACTGCTAATAAAGTTTAAAGTTTATTTATTGGTGTCACAAGTAGGCTTACGTTAACACTGCAATGAAGTTACTGTGAAAATCCCCTAGTTGCCACACTCCGGTGCCTGTTCGGGTACACTGAGGGAGAATTTAGCATGGCCAACGCAATAAACCAGCACATCTTTCAGATTGTGGGAGGAAAGAAATTGGTTTAGGTTGGAGGGTCACAGTTTTTTTTTTTAACTGGTCGGTGCAACATCGTGGGCCGAAGGGCCTGTTCTGCGCTGTAATGTTCTATGTTCTATGTTCTATGAAACCGGAGCATCTGGAGGAAACCCATGTGGACACGGAGAGAATGTGCAGACTCCACACAGACAGTGACTCGTGAATCAAACTTGGGTCCCTGGCACTGTGAGGCAGCAGCGCTAACCACTGTGCCACCATGCTGCACTTATATAGAACCCTCCATTGTCCAACTCCAAAAAAACAAGACTGATTCGACCCTCACCCTGATTGATGCCCTCCTCACCCTTCTGAGATCAACCCTTGAAGAGGGCAGACAGTCAGGCCGGGCCCTATTGCATGGATCTGTTAATGGCCACCTTTGCCAGGCCAAGGAACAAACTTACAAGGAGACCCTCCTTCCTCCTCACCAGGTGATCAAAGACCAGGAGCGTGGAGCTGAAGTGCAATAAAAATTTGAGGATCAGCCCTTTAACTAATCAAAAAGGGGCTGCAACTTCTGATAATCTTTGTACACATGGAACTCCTCAAGGTCGCAGAAAATACAGGTAGCCTGGGAGTCTGTGAACCATCTTAGCCTCTTGTTGCATGGAACTTCAGCATGCAACACCCTCCACACCAAATCCCCATTGGTGAAGGGGAGGTCTCCCACAAGCAGAACTCTCCAATGGGGACCGGTGCCATCGCTGGATCGCAGGATAGAATGCCACAGCATGTCTGGATGGTTGATGAGTGTGAGAAAGCGAAGGGTGTGCATCAGCAACCACCCGTATTGGAGACCCCACCGTGCTGAATGAAAGGGCACGGAGGGAATTCCCGTATGATGGCTCAAATTGCCGGGCCGAGATTCTCAGGGATATTTCAGGATGTGGGGGCCAATGATCTGAGCTGGGGAGAGTTATAATATTGACAGAATAGAATTTAAAATAACGACTCATTGTAAACTGAAATAATACTAGTTTGCATTCTCAACACATTTTTCCTCATATTCTTTATCTGCACTGAGTAGATAAAAGCTAGTAATTTGGAAAATCACTATAGCAAATAAACTGCACGAATGTTTTTTCATTGAATCCAAAATACTGGTAGTCTTTGTCATCCTCACTTGTAGGTAACACAATGCTTTGCAGCAGTAACAATGGTCAGTACAAGGGCATTGTATTTCTGCACAGCAACCACTCCTGTGAGGCACAATTGAATAAAACTGTTTTGCCGAGTTGAATAGTAATTGCCTGATTCATGATCACATTACCAACCTTTTATTGAATTTCAATGCATCTTCGCTCTAATCAAGTGTTCTGCCGTTGTACTTTCTCATAATTCTTCCCTTATCTAAATAATTTCACCTTGCTTTGATGCAATTTAACCTTATCAGCTGAGTGACCATATTGTTGTGCCTTTTAGCACCAAGTTAATTCATTTACAATTCAAACACATATATTGAATCTAATTTAGTGCATTACGATGTGCAGTTTAATTAAGGTGCCTTCACACTGTGTCTAGAGATGTGAATTCAAATTCTTTATTGTATTAATTAATGTATTACTGTTAATGTTCTTGTTGTATTATGGTTAACGTGAGTGCCATTAATAGCTCGTTCCCGTTATACCATTGATTTTCTCGTGTATCTAGATGTCTGATACGAGTTTTTCTAGTAATAAGTCATTACGAACTACAAACTGGGTTTTCATTAGTTTATACTGGTTCTCTATTACTGGCTGAGATATTTGTGTCAAAGGTATAGAAGTCAACCAATATTCTTGTTCAATGGCAGGGTACCACAAAAAGTTTTAAAATGTGTTTCAAAGAATTTAGTTGTATTGAGCGCAACAAATTAAATCTGAATAATGAGTAATTTCCTGTACTGTACCAGGAAATGAAGCTTGGTATTTAAGTAAAAGAACATGGCCAAAATGTGGTCAACAATTCTCAATTTTATGACGTTATATAGTTAGAGTTCATTATTACTTTTTTGGTTCACCTCTGTATAATATAACAAGCTATTGATAGAAAAAGTTCCTCTCCTCTTGTGCATTTGGCAGCAGGTTTGATGGGTTGAAAGCTTCTCCAGATTACAGGAGTAACGGTGCAGTGAACTGCAAGGAAGAATTATTTCCACCATCCAATGTATTCTTGCAAGTCAGTGCGCAGTTGTTACAATATGTGTGTGGTCCTTTATTTCTGAACTCAGATGTTTGAAATACTGTAACTCCTGGAATGAGTCTAAAGGACGAATATGAACTGCGCATGCATATATTTCTGTTTGTGGACAGCACTATGCCCTCCACTTTGAACTGACTTTGACCATAGAACCATAGAATCCCTACAGTGCAGAAGGAGGCCATTTGGCCCATTGAATCTGCACCAACTCTCGGAAAGAACATCTTACCTCGGACCACCGGCCTCCCCCCACCGCCCTAACTCTATTCCAGTAACCCTGCACGTTTACCATGGCCAATCCACCTAACCTATACATCTTTGGGAGGAAATCGGAGCACCTGAAGGAAAGCCACACAAACATGGGGAGAACGTGCAAACTCCACCCAAGGCCGGAATCGAATCCAGATCCCTGATGCTGCAAGGTAGCAGTGCTAATCAGTGTGCCACCATGTTGCCTTCACAAAAGAGTCATGAATGAAATCGGTCAACGGCCGCAGCCAGAACTGCAAACTCAAAGTAGGGTATGGACTGTATTGGCTGTGGCTGCCAAGGTGACCATGCCTTTCAACTTTTATGTATGTGGCTCCTTTCAGATTGCTGCTGCAATTATAAATAACACCTTACAATTTGAAGTACACTGCTACAGAATGGGCGTCACTGAGGCTCTGTATAAACAGATGTTGGTACATTCACGAGCTTCTGAAATATGCAATTCCTTTTCATTAGAGACAAGCAGACAGAGTGAGAATACAATTTTGCATTGATTTCAAACTCCTTCATGGTACCTGCTGCCTCAGATTGCATCCACAATGCTTTGCACGCAATTCAAGTGAACCAAAGCATTTTCATGAACTGAAAGGGATTCCATTCCCTCAATGGGCATTATTCTAGTAGTAGTGATGGGGGGACATTCCACTCCCATTTGTGGAGGGGGGGGGGGGGGTGGGTAAACAGCAGAGGTGGTGGAGAACCCCACTGCCTGAGAGTGTCAGGGGTCAGAGCTGGGGCAGTGCTGGGGGAGGTTTTATGGCAGAGGTGCCGTGGGGTTCCTTAGGGGAGATACCGAGGGGTTCCATGTTTGGGTGGGGGTGGGACTGGTGTCCTGTGGTGTGGGAGAGTGGGAGTTCCGTGGTGGGGGGAGGGGGGTCCATTTGTTTTTATATCAGAGCACCCTTTAAAAAGGCAAACAGATCTTTTAAGAGCCAATGTTGCTGGCAGGACGAGCTCTGAACCGACCTGCCCCTTGAATTTCTTTTGACAAAATGTCAGAAGAATAGCATAGGAAAATCGAGCAGTGCAGCCGAAGGGCCACACTCTGAAGGGCCACACTCTGAAGGGCCACACTCTGAAGGGCCACACTCTGCTTTTCCCACTCACCTTGTCAAAATATGTCAAAATCCCAGCCATAGTTTCTTCACTCTGCAGCAGTTTTCTGTGGCATCTCTATTTGACATCCCAAGGCAAGTTAAATTCTGACTACTGGGAAATAAGGGTTATCCAGTCATGACTTGAGACATGACTCTGCTCTGAAACAACATGCACAAGTTCACAGCAGGCTTATAATGAGGGCCATGCTACCATAGAGAAGATTGTATGGTAAAGAATCAATATCTTCACACAACACCTCTGTTGCCTGGACCCCTCTGAAGAAGGGCTTTTGTACTCAGCTGAGTATGTTTCAAGATTTGCTGTAGCATGTCGCATGTTTGGCAACCTGGGTCATTGTGAGGGGACAGCACTTGACACCATCAATCTAGTGAGAAACTGAGGAGGAGGAGCACATAAAAGAGGGGGAGGAATGGAGATACGGCAGGATTTTCCACCCACACTCGCCTCAACATCGGAAAATCCTGCCCGAGGTCAACTAATCTTTGTATGTTTGTGTCCCGTCCGCTCCGATTCCCGTGGCGAGCAGGACGGGAAATATCTGGCCAGATTGCTAATGGAAGTGACCATCCATTCCATGTTGAAAGGGTTTTATATATTCTAAGCTCTGAACAAAATCCCATATCATGTAGGTTCTGGACCGGTCCAAGTTGCTTGACAATTGAGCTTAGGCTTTCTGTTAGGTTTTCTGTTGCACCAACAATTCATCAGCCTAGTTCTGTAGCTTGGCCTTTTTCTGACTCCTTTGTAACAGAACAAGTGTGCAACCTGGGCTTCAGATGAGCTGGCACCCAGTCCAGTTTCCTATGCACTTTCTCTTTCTATTCTTTCGTGGGATGTGGGTGTTGCTAGCAAGGTCAGTATTTGTGGCCCATCCCTATTTCCCCTTGAGAAGGTGGTCCGCTGCCTTCTTGAACTGCTGCAGTCAATCTGGGACAGGTAAGTCCAGGCTAAACTGAACTTTTGTGCATTCAAATTTTGCCTGCAAAATGGGGGCAACAAGGTTAATTGCACCCTGCAGTGGTTTCACAAAGTCCTCATGAAAAACCACATTTGATTTGTCAATTTAATGGTACTCGCTGTTTCACAAACAGCAGACATAAGTTGTTGAAATTTGTGGCTCCCAGTTGTTTTTTGCCTTTAATAGCTGCTCAGCAAATTGAGCCGTTTCCTTCTTAATTTGTCTTTTTATTCCCCCCTCACTCCACCATGAAGCGCCTTGGGCTGTTTTCGCACATTAAAGATGCTATATAAATGCAAGTCATCATGACTGTTCCATTTAGTCAG